>NC_090319.1:256559540-256860311 GCF_040869045.1 Eurosta solidaginis
GAAGGGTCCCCAAATGATCGCGAAATAGTCCCGAAATGATTCCGGAATAGTCCCGAAAATGTTCCAAAATAACCCCGACGGGATCCCGGACGGATCCCGTAAACTATACAGAAATGATCTCGGAAGGGTCCCAAAATGATCCCGAAATAGTCCCGAAATAGTCCTGAAAAAGTCCCGAAATTACCCCGGCGTAATCCCGGACCGATCCCGAAAACCGTCCAGAAATGATCCCGGAAGGGTCTCGATATGACCCTTACGGGATTACAAATAAGGTGAAGCTAATTATAAAACCATGTTAATAAGGCAGCAGGCGCATTGGAGCGAATAAAAAGTTAGATAGAAACATACAGGTAAAGCTAATAAAAGCGTGCTAATAAACACAATTGATGGAGGGCGGATGGCGGGAGTAGAGGAGAGGACCACTGATCGTTCCTCCAAAATTGTCTAGATCTCGTTCTGTATGTACCAGATACCAAAAACTATTGATTTAGGAGAAAATTTAGATTGAGTTATAAAAATTTATGGATTTTACCCCAGAGGGGGAGATAAAGGGGGGCGGGGCGGGGGGTGTCACTGCTTACTTTGTAAGCCCTCGACTTATTTGACCCCTTGAGTCTGTGATATTGGTGAAGGCCAGTATACGTAAAGTTATAATGTGTAAAAATTATGAAAAATAATTTCTCGAAGGGTCGTGGGACCCCCACCCCTCTTTCCATGTTCGAAAAAAATTTCGCTATTTGACTACTGTCTGTGTCCCAAATTTCATTAAAACCCGTGTAGCCATTCTGGCGTGATTCAGTCGCAAAGACGAAAAAATATAATAATTAAATTATAACTGTTCCTAGGGGGCGGGGACCACGCCCCTTTTGAAAAATATATAGCTAGTAGATCCTTCTAGACTATTGGCTATATGTGTGCAAAATTTCATCCGAATCGGTCCAGCCGTTCTTGCGTTATTGAGTCACAAAGACAAACGTCTGGACAAACATCCAAACATCCAAACATCCAAACATCCAAACATCCAAACATCCAAACATCCAAACATCCAAACATCTAAACATCCAAACATCCAAACATCCAAACATCTTAACATCCAAACTTTCCCATCTAATATATATTATAAATGGGAAAGTTTGGATGTTAAGATGTTTGGATGTTTGGATGTTTAGATGTTTGGATGTTTGGATGTTTGGATGTTTGGATGTTTGGATGTTTGGATGTTTGGATGTTTGGATGTTTGTCCAGACGTTTGTCTTTGTGACTCAATAACGCAAGAACGGCTGGACCGATTTGGATGAAATTTTGCACACATATAGCCAATAGTCTAGAAGGATCTACTAGCTATATATTTTTCAAAAGGGGCGTGGTCCCCGCCCCCTAGGAACAGTTATAATTTAATTATTATATTTTTTCGTCTTTGCGTCTGAATCACGCCAGAATGGCTACACGGATTTTGATGAAATTTGGGACACAGACAGTAGTCTACTAGCGAAATTTTTTTCGAACATGGAAAGAGGGGTGGGGGTCCCACGACCCTTCGAGAAATTATTTTTCATAATTTTTACACATTATAACTTTACGTATACTGGCCTTCACCAATATCACAGACTCAAGGGGTCAAATAAGTCGAGGGCTTACAAAGTAAGCAGTGACACTCTCCGCCCGCCCCCCTTTATCTACCCCTCTGGTGTAAAATCCATAAATTGTTATAACTCAATCTAAATTTTCTCCTAAATCAATAGTTTTTGGTATCTGGTACATACAGAACGAGATCTAGACAATTTTGGAGGAACGATCAGTGGTCCTCTCCTCTACTCCCGCCATCCGCAATCCATCAACTGTTTTTATTAGCACGCTTTTATTAGCTTTACCTGTATGTTTCTATCTAACTTTTTATTCGCTCCAATGCGCCTGCTGCCTTATTAACATGGTTTTATAATTAGCTTCACCTTATTTGTAATCCCGTAAGGGTCATATCGAGACCCTTCCGGGATCATTTCTGGATGGTTTTCGGGATCGGTCCGGGATTACGCCGGGGTAATTTCGGGACTTTTTCGGGACTATTTCGGGATCATTTTGGGACCCTTCCGGGATCATTTCTGTATAGTTTACGGGATCCGTCCGGGATCCCGTCGGGGTTATTTTGGAACATTTTCGGGACTATTCCGGAATCATTTCGGGACTATTTCGCGATCATTTGGGGACCCTTCCGGCATCATTTCTGGATGGTTTTCGGGATCCGTGCGGGATCTCGTAGGGGTCATATGGGGACTTTTTCGGGATCATTTGAGGGCTCTTCCGGCATCATTTCTGGATGGTTTTCGGGATCTGTCCGGGATATCGTCGGGGTCATTTGGGGACTTTTTCGGGATCATTTGGGGGCTCTTCCGACATCATTTCTGGATGGTTTTCGGGATCCGTCCGGGATCTCGTCGGGGTCATTTGGGGACTTTTTCGGGATCATTTTGGGGATCATCCGGCATCATTTCTGGATGGTTTTCGGGATCCGTCCGGGATCCCGTCGGGGTCATTTCGGGACTTTTTCGCGACTAATACGGGATCATTTGGGAACCCTTTCGGCATCATTTCTGGATGGTTTTCGGGATACGTCCGGGATCCCGTCGGGGTCATTTCGGGACTTTTTCGCGCCTAATACGGGATCATTTGGGAACCCTTTCGGCATCATTTCTGGATGGTTTTCGGGATCCGTCCGGGATGCCGACGAGGTCATTTCGGGACTTTTTTTCGACTAATACGGGATCATTTGCGGACCCTTTCGGCATCATTTCTGGATAGTTGTCGGGATCCCGTCGCGGTCATTTCGGGACTATTAGGGGATCATTTGAGGACCTTTCCGGCATCATTTCTGTATTGTTTTCGGAATCCTTTCGGGATCCCGTCAGGGTCATTTTGGGACTTTTTTGGGGCTAATACGGGATCATTCGGGGATCCTCTAGGGGTTGTTTCGTAACTTTTTCCGGCATAATTTCTTGATGGTTTGCCGGATCCATCAGGGTCATTTCGGGACCATTTTGGGATCATTTGGGGACCCTTCCGAGATCATTTCTGGATCCGTCCGGGATGCCGTAGGAGCCATTTCGGGATTTTTTGTTACTTTTCCGGGATAGTTTTTGGACCCTTCCGGGATCATTTCTGGATCTGTGCGGGATCCCATCTGGGTCATTTCCGGACTATTTCGGGATCATTTTGGGATCCTTCCGGAATCATTTCTGTATGGTTTTCGCGATCCGTCGTTGATTCCCTCAGAGCCATTTCGGAACCTTTTCTGGAGTATGTCGGGGTAATTTGGGGACTTTTTCGGGATCATTTGGGGCTCTTCCGGCATCATTTCTGGATGGTTTTCGGGATCCGTGCGGGATCTCGTCGGGGTCATTTGGGGACTTTTTCGGGATCATTTGGGGGCTCGTCCGGCATCATTTCTGGATGGTTTTCGGGATCCGTCCGGGATATCGTCGGGGTCATTTGGGGACTTTTTCGGGATCATTTGGGGGCTCTTCCGGCATCATTTCTGGATGGTTTTCGGGATCCGTCCGGGATCCCATCAGGGTAATTTCGGGACTATTAGGGGATCATTTGTGGACCTTTCCGGCATCATTTCTGGATAATTTTCGGTATCCGTCCGGGATGCCGACGAGGTCATTTCGGGATTATTTCGGGATCATTTGGGATACCTACCGGCATCATTTCTGGATGGTTTTTGGGATTCGTCCGGGATCCCGTCGGGGTCATTTCGGGACTTTTTCTCGACTAATACGGGATCATTTGCGGACCCTTTCGGCATAATTTCTGGATAGTTGTCGGGATCCGTTCGGGATCCCGTCACGGTCATTTCG
This sequence comes from Eurosta solidaginis, assembly GCF_040869045.1. Classification (NCBI taxonomy): domain Eukaryota; kingdom Metazoa; phylum Arthropoda; class Insecta; order Diptera; family Tephritidae; genus Eurosta; species Eurosta solidaginis. The sequence goes on from NC_090319.1 coordinate 256,563,395, forward strand.
GAACTATTAGGGGATCATTTGAGGACCTTTCCGGCATCATTTCTGGATAGTTTTTGGAATCCTTTCGGGATCCCGTCAGGGTCATTTCGGGGCTTTTTCGGAATCATTTCAGGATTCGTCCGGGAACCCGTCAGGGTAATTTCTGGACTTTTCCGAGACTATTTCGGGATCATTTTGGGACCTTCCCAAGATCATTTCTGGATGGATTTCGGGATTTGTCCGGGATGCCCTCAGGGTCATTTTGGGACTATTAGGTGAGCATTTGAGGACCGTTCCGGCATCACTTCTGGATGGTTTTCGGTATCCGTTCAGATTCCCGTCGGAATAATTGCGGGACTTTTTCGGGATCATTGGGGTCCCCTCCAAAATCATTTCTGGATGGTTTTTGGGATTCGTCCGGCATCCCGTCGGGGTCATTTCGGGACTTTTTCTCGACTAATACGGGATCATTTGCGGGCCCTTTCGGGATCATTTCTAGATAGTTGTCGGGATCCGTTCGGGATCCCGTCAGGGTCTTTTCGGAACTATTGGGAGATCATTTGAGAACCTTTCCGGCATCATTTCTGGTTAGTTTTCGGGATCCTTTCCGGGTCCCATCAGGGTCATTTCGGGACTTTTTCGGCATCATTTAAGATTGGTTTTCAGGATTCGTCCGGTATCCGTCAGGGTAATTTCTGGACTTTTCCCAGACTATTTCGGGATAATTTTGGGACCCTCCCAAGATCATTTCTGGATGGATTTCGGGATCTCTCCGGGATGCCGTCAGGGTCATTTTGGGACTATTAGGTGATCATTTGAGGACCTTTTCGGCATCACTTCTGGATGGTTTTCGGTATCCGCTCAGGATCCCGTCGGAATTATTGCGGGACTTTTTCCGGCATCATTTCTGGCTGGTTTTTGGGATTCGTCCGGCATCCCGTCGGGTTCATTTCGGGACTTTTTCTCGACTACTACGGGATCATTTGCGGGCCCTTTCGGCATCATTTCTAGATAGTTGTCGGGACCCGTTCGGGATCCCGTCAAGGTCTTTTCGGAACTATTAGGTGATCATTAGAGGACATTTCCGGCATCATTTCTGGATAGTTTTCGGGATCCTTTCGGGGTCCAGTCAGGGTCATTTCGGGACTTTTTCGGGATCATTTAGAGATGGCTTTCAGGATTCGTCCGGGAACCCGTCAGGGTAATTTCTGAACTTTTCCGAGACTATTTCGGGATAATTTTGGGACCTTCCCAAGATCATTTCTGGATGGATTTTGGGATCAGTCCGGGATGCCGTCAGGGTCATTTTGGTATTAGGTGATCATTTGAGGACCTTTCCGGCATCACTTCTGGATGGTTATCGGTATCCGATCAGGATCCCCTCGGAATCATTGCGGGACTTTTTCGGGATCATTTGGGGTCCCTCCCAAGATCATTTCTGGATGGATTTCGGGATCTGTCCGGGATCCCGTCAGGGTCATTTAGGGGTGCGTTCGAGATCCCGTCAGGGTCATTTCGGGACTTCTTCGGGAATATATCGGGATCATATCTGGATGGTTTATGGGATCCGTCCATGACCCCTTAAGGGTCATTTCGGGACTATTAGGTGATCATTTGAGGACCTTTCCGGCGTCACTTCTGGATGATTTTCGGTATCCGTTCGGTATCCCGTCGGAATCAATGCGGGACTTTTACGGAATCATTTGGGATTCCTTCCGGCATCATTTCTGGATGGTTTTCGGGATTTTTCCGGGATTCCGTCGGGGTTATTTCGGGACCTTTTCGGGGCTAATACGGGATCATTTGGGGATCCTCTAGGGGTCGTTTCGTGACTTTTTCTGTATTATTTCGGGATCATTTTGGGACCCTTTCGGCATAATTTCTTGATGGTTTGCCGGATCCATCAGGGTCATTTCGGGACCATTTTGGAATCATTTGGGGACCCTTCCGAGATCATTTCTGGATCCGTCCGGGATGCCGTAGGAGCCATTTCGGAATTTTTTGTTACTTTTCCGGGATAGTTTTTGCACCCCTCCGGGATCATTTCTGGATCTGTGCGGGATCCCATCTGGGTCAATTCCGGACTATTTCGGGATCATTTTGGAATCCTTCCGGAATCATTTCTGTATGGTTTTCGCGATCTATTGGGGATCCCCTCGGAGCCATTTCGGAACTTTTTCTGGAGTTAGTCGGGATAATTTAGGGAACCTTCCTGGATATTTTCTGGATGGTTTCTGAGATCCGTCCGGGAGCCCGTCAGGGTAATTTCGGAACTTTTTCGGGACTATTTCGGGATCAATTTGGTACCCTTCAGGCATCATTTCTGTGTGGTTATCTGGATAAGTCTAGAATCGTGTCGTTATCATTTCGGGTTTTTTTGGGACTACTTCGGGAACTTTTGGAAACACTTCCGGGGCGTTTCTGGATGGTTTTCGGGATCCGTCCGCGATAGCGTCGGGGTAATTTCGTGGCTTTTTCTGGATAATTTCGTTATCATTTTGGGATCCTATCAGGTTATCAGCTCATAAAGTTCTTTTTTTTACTCAATTACAAAAATAAAATGCATTAGACAGAAAAAAAATTTTAAACAGATAACTTTATAAGCAGGCTAACGTGAATAGCCCACATATTTCATTTTCTCCTTGCGGACGGGGCCGCGGGTAAAGGCTAGTATATTATAAATGGGAAAGTTTGGATGTTTAGATGTTTGGATGTTTGGATGTTTGGATGTTTGTCCAGACGTTTGTCTTTGTGACTCAATCACGCAAGAACGGCTGGACCGATTTGGGTGACATTTTGCACACATATAGCCAATAGTCTAGAAGGATCCACTAGCTATATATTTTTGAAAAGGGGCGTGGTCCCCGCCCCCTAGGAACAGTTATAATTTAATTATTATATTTTTTCGTCTTTGCGACTGAATCACGCCAGAATGGCTACACGGATTTTGATGAAATTTGGGACACAGACAGTATTCTGCTAGGGAAATTTTTTTCGAACATGGAAAGAGGGGTCGGGGTCCCACGACCCCTTCAAGCAATTACTTTTTAATAATTTTTACACATTATTACTTTACGTATACTGGCCTTCACCAATATCACAGACTCAAGGGGTCAAATAAGTCGAGGGCTTACAAAGTAAGCAGTGACACCCTCCGCCCCCCCTCCCCCTCGGGGTACTTTCGGGATCATTTGCGTACCTTCGAAAGATAAATTCTTGATGGTTGCCGGGATCATTACGGGACTTTTTCGGGGTTATTTTGGGTCCCTTTAGGCATCATTTCTGGATGGTCTTCGGGATTCGTCCGGCATCCCGGTGGGGGACATTTCGGGACTTTTTCGCGACTAATACGGGATCACTTGGGGACCCTTTCGGCATCATTTCTGGATGGTTTTCGGGGTCCGTCCGGGATCTCGTCGGGTTAATTTGGGGACTTTTTCGATATAATTTGGGGGCTCTTCCGGCATCATTTCTGGATGGTTTTCGGGATCCGTCCGGGATCTCGTCGGGTCATTTGGGGACTTTTTCGGGATCATTTGGGGGCTCTTCCGGCATCATTTCTGGAAGGTTTTCGGGACTTTTTCGGAATCATTTAAGGATGGCTTTCAGGATTCGTCCGGGAACCCGTCAGGGTAATTTCTGGACTTTTCCGAGACTATTTCGGGATCATTTTGGGACTTTCCCAAGATAATTTCTGGATGTATTTCGGGATCTGTCCGGGATGCCGTCAGGGTAATTTTGGGACTATTAGGTGATCATTTGAGGACCTTTCCGGCATCACTTCTGGATGGTTTTCGGTATCCGTTCAGGATCCCGTTGGAAAATTGCGGGACTTTTTCGGGATCATTTGGGGTCCCTTCCGGCATCATTTGTGTATGGTTTTTGGTATTCGTCCGGCATCCCATCGGGGTCATTTCGGGACTTTTACTCGAATAATACGGGACAATTTGCGGGCCCTTTCTGTATCATTTCTGGATAGTTGTCGGGATCCGTTCGGGATCCCGTCAGGGTCTTTTCGGAACTAATAGTAGATAATTTGAAGACCTTTCCGGCATCATTTCTGGATAGTTTTCGGGATCCTTTCGGGGTCCCATCAGGGTAATTTCGGGACTTTTTCGGCAACATTTAAGATTGGTTTTCAGGATTCGTCCGGGATCCCGTCAGGGTAATTTCTGGACTTTTCCGATACTATTTCGGGATCATTTCGGGACCCTCCCAAGATCATTTCTGGATGGATTTCGTGATCTGTCCGGGATGCCGTCAGGGTCATTTTGGGACTATTAGGTGATCATTTGAGGACCTTTCCGGCATCACTTCTGCATGGGTTTGGGTATCCGTTCAGGATCCCGTCGGAATAATTGCGGGACTTTTTCGGGATCATTTGGGGTCCCTTCCGGCATCATTTCTGGATGGTTTTTGGGATTCGTCCGGCATCCCGTCGGGGTCATTTCGGGCCTTTTTCTCGACTAATACGGGATCATTTGCGAGCACTTTCGGCATCATTTCTACATAGTTGTCGGGATCCGTTCAGGATCCCTTCACGGTCATTTCGGGACTATTAGAGGTTCATTTGAGGACCTTTCCGGCATCATTTCTGGATAGTTTTCGGAATCCTTTCGGGATCCCGTCAGGGTCATTTCGGGACTTTTTCGGGATCATTTAAGGATGGCTTTCAGGATTCGTCCGGGAACCCGTCAGGGTAATTTCTGGACTTTTCCGAGACTATTTCGGGATCATTTTGGGACCTTCCCAAGATCATTTCTGGATGGATTTCGGGATCTGTCCGGGATGCCGTCAGGGTCATTTTGGGACTATTAGGTGATCATTTGAGGACCTTTCCGGCATCACTTTTTGATGGTTTTCGGTATCCGTTCAGGATCCCGTCGGAATAATTGCGGGACTTTTCCGGGATCATTTGGGGTCCCTTCCGGCATCATTTCTGTATGGTTTTTGGGATTCGTCCGGCATCCCGTCGTGGTCATTTCGGGACTTTTACTCGACTAATACGGGATAATTTGCGGGCCCTTTCTGTATCATTTTTGGATAGTTGTCGGGATCCGTTCGGGATCCCGTCAGGGTCTTTTCGGAACTATTAGGAGATCATTTGAGGACCTTTCCGGCATCATTTTTGGATAGTTTTTGGGATCCTCTCGGGGTCCCATCAGGGTCATTTCGGGACTTTTTCGGCAACATTTAAGATTGGTTTTCAGGATTCGTCCGGGATTCGGGACCATTTTGGGATCATTTGGGGACCCTTCCGAGATCATTTCTGGATCCGTCCGGGATGCCGTAGGAGCCATTTCGGGATTTTTTGTTACTTTTCCGGGATAGTTTTTGGACCCTTCCGGGATCATTTCTGGATCTGTGCGGGATCCCATTTGGGTCATTTCCGGACTATTTCGGGATCATTTTGGGACCCTTCCGGAATCATTTCTGTATGGTTTTCGCGATCCGTCGTGGATCCCCTCGGAGCCATTTCGGAACTTTTTCTGGAGTATGTCGGGATGATTTAGGGACCCATCCTGGATATTTTCTGGATGGTTTTTGAGATCCGCCCGGGAGCCCGTCAGGGTCATTTCGGAACCTTTTCGGGATCATTTTGGAACACCTTCAGGGATCATTTCTGTGTGGTTCTCTGGATACGTCTAGAATCGTGTCGTTGTCATTTCTGGTTTTTTGGGACTATTCCGGGAACTTTTGGAGACCCTTTCGGGGCATTTCTTGATGGTTTTCGGGATCCGTCCGCGATAGCGTGGGGGTCATTTCGTAGCTTTTTCTGGATAATTTCGGGATCATTTGGGATCCTATCAGGTTATCAGCTCATTCTTTTTTTTACTCAATTACAAAAATAAAATGCATTAGACAGAAAACAAAATTTTAAACAGATAACTTGATACGCAGGCTAACGCCAATAGCCCATAAATTTAAATTTCTCCTTGCGGACGGGGCCGCGGGTAAAGGCTAGTTTATAATATATATTAGATATTAGATATTAGATATTAGATATTAGATTAGATTAGATTAGATTTGATTTGGATTCCAAATAAGAGCGAAAAAGGGACCTGTACATAAAAACAGCAATTACAAATCTAATCTAATCTAATCTAATATATATTATAAATGGGAAAGTTTGGATGTTAAGATGTTTGGATGTTTGGATGTTTGGATGTTTAGATGTTTGGATGTTTGGATGTTTGGATGTTTGGATGTTTGGATGTTTGGATGTTTGGATGTTTGTCCAGACGTTTGTCTTTGTGACTCAATAACGCAAGAACGGCTGGACCGATTCGGATGAAATTTTGCACACATATAGCCAATAGTCTAGAAGGATCTACTAGCTATATATTTTTCAAAAGGGGCGTGGTCCCCGCCCCCTAGGAACAGTTATAATTTAATTATTATATTTTTTCGTCTTTGCGACTGAATCACGCCAGAATGGCTACACGGGTTTTAATGAAATTTGGGACACAGACAGTAGTCAAATAGCGAAATTTTTTTCGAACATGGAAAGAGGGGTGGGGGTCCCACGACCCTTCGAGAAATTATTTTTCATAATTTTTACACATTATAACTTTACGTATACTGGCCTTCACCAATATCACAGACTCAAGGGGTCAAATAAGTCGAGGGCTTACAAAGTAAGCAGTGACACCCCCCGCCCGCCCCCCTTTATCTCCCCCTCTGGGGTAAAATCCATAAATTTTTATAACTCAATCTAAATTTTCTCCTAAATCAATAGTTTTTGGTATCTGGTACATACAGAACGAGATCTAGACAATTTTGGAGGAACGATCAGTGGTCCTCTCCTCTACTCCCGCCATCCGCCCTCCATCAATTGTGTTTATTAGCACGCTTTTATTAGCTTTACCTGTATGTTTCTATCTAACTTTTTATTCGCTCCAATGCGCCTGCTGCCTTATTAACATGGTTTTATAATTAGCTTCACCTTATTTGTAATCCCGTAAGGGTCATATCGAGACCCTTCCGGGATCATTTCTGGACGGTTTTCGGGATCGGTCCGGGATTACGCCGGGGTAATTTCGGGACTTTTTCGGGACTATTTCGGGACTATTTCGGGATCATTTTGGGACCCTTCCGAGATCATTTCTGTATAGTTTACGGGATCCGTCCGGGATCCCGTCGGGGTTATTTTGGAACATTTTCGGGACTATTCCGGAATCATTTCGGGACTATTTCGCGATCATTTGGGGACCCTTCCGGCATCATTTCTGGATGGTTTTCGGGATCCGTGCGGGATCTCGTCGGGGTCATATGGGGACTTTTTCGGGATCATTTGAGGGCTCTTCCGGCATCATTTCTGGATGGTTTTCGGGATCTGTCCGGGATATCGTCGGGGTCATTTGGGGACTTTTTCGGGATCATTTGGGGGCTCTTCCGGCATCATTTCTGGATGGTTTGCCGGATCCATCAGGGTCATTTCGGGACCATTTTGGGATCATTTGGGGACCCTTCCGAGATCATTTCTGGATCCGTCTGGGATGCCGTAGGAGCCATTTCGGGATTTTTTGTTACTTTTCCGATATAGTTTTTGGACCCTTCCGGGATCATTTCTGGATCTGTGCGGGATCCCATCTGGGTCATTTCCGGACTATTTCGGGATCATTTTGGGATCCTTCCGGAATCATTTCTGTATGGTTTTCGCGATCCGTCGTTGATTCCCTCGGAGCCATTTCGGAACCTTTTCTGGAGTATGTCGGGGTCATTTGGGGACTTTTTCGGGATCATTTGGGGCTCTTCCGGCATCATTTCCGGATGGTTTTCGGGATCCGTCCGGGATATCGTCGGGGTCATTTGGGACTTTTTCGGGATCATTTGGGGGCTCTTCCGGCATCATTTCTGGATGGTTTTCGGGATCCGTCCGGGATCCCATCAGGGTTATTTCGTTTTGTGGACCTTTCCGGCATCATTTCTGGATAATTTTCGGTATCCGTCCGGGATGCCGCCGAGGTCATTTCGGGATTATTTCGGGATCATTTAGGATACCTACCGGCATCATTTCTGGATGGTTTTTGGGATTCGTCCGGGATCCCGTCGGGGTCATTTCGGGACTTTTTCTCGACTAATACGGGATCATTTGCGGACCCTTTCGGCATAATTTCTGGATAGTTGTCGGGATCCGTTCGGGATCCCGTCACGGTCATTTCGGAACTATTAGGGGATCATTTGAGGACCTTTCCGGCATCATTTCTGGATAGTTTTTGGAATCCCTTCGGGATCCCGTCAGGGTCATTTCGGGGCTTTTTCGGGATCATTTAAGGATGGCTTTCAGGATTCGTCCGGGAACCCGTCAGGGTAATTTCTGGACTTTTCCGAGACTATTTCGGGATCATTTTGGGACCTTCCCAAGATCATTTCTGGATGGATTTCGGGATTTGTCCGGGATGCCCTCAGGGTCATTTTGGGACTATTAGGTGAGCATTTGAGGACCGTTCCGGCATCACTTCTGGATGGTTTTCGGTATCCGTTCAGATTCCCGTCGGAATAATTGCGGGACTTTTTCGGGATCATTGGGGTCCCTTCCAAAATCATTTCTGGATGGTTTTTGGGATTCGTCCGGCATCCCGTCGGGGTCATTTCGGGAATTTTTCTCGACTAATACGGGATCATTTGCGGGCCCTTTCGGTATCATTTCTGGATAGTTGTCGGGATCCGTTCGGGATCCCGTCAGGGTCTTTTCGGAACTATTGAGAGATCATTTGAGGACCTTTCCGGCATCATTTCTGGTTAGTTTTCGGGATCCTTTCCGGGTCCCATCAGGGTCATTTCGGGACTCTTTCGGCATCATTTAAGATTGGTTTTCAGGATTCGTCCGGTATCCGTCAGGGTAATTTCTGGACTTTTCCCAGACTATTTCGGGATAATTTTGGGACCCTCCCAAGATCATTTCTGGATGGATTTCGGGATCTGTCCGGGATGCCGTAAGGTCATTTTGGGACTATTAGGTGATCATTTGAGGACCTTTTCGGCATCACTTCTGGATGGTTTTCGGTATCCGCTCAGGATCCCGTCGGAATTTTTGCGGGACTTTTTCGGGATCATTTGGTGTCCCTTCCGGCATCATTTCTGGCTGGTTTTTGGGATTCGTGCGGCATCCCGTCGGGTTCATTTCGGGACTTTTTCTCGACTAATACGGGATCATTTGCGGGCCCTTTCGGCATCATTTCTAGATAGTTGTCGGGATCCGTTTGGGATCCCGTCAGGGTCTTTTCGGAACTATTAGGTGATCATTTGAGGACATTTCCGGCATCATTTCTGGATAGTTTTCGGGATCCTTTCGGGGTCCAGTCAGGGTCATTTCGGGACTTTTTCGGGATCATTTAGAGATGGCTTTCAGGATTCGTCCGGGAACCCGTCAGGGTAATTTATGAACTTTTCCGAGACTATTTCGGGATAATTTTGGGACCTTCCCAAGATCATTTCTGGATGGATTTTGGGATCAGTCCGGGATGCCGTCAGGGTCATTTTGGTATTAGGTGATCATTTGAGGACCTTTCCGGCATCACTTCTGGATGGTTATCGGTATCCGATCAGGATCCCCTCGGAATCATTGCGGGACTTTTTCGGGATCATTTGGGGTACCTACCAAGATCATTTCTGAATGGATTTCGGGATCTGTCCGGGATCCCGTCAGGCTCATTTAGGGGTGCGTTCGAGATCCCGTCAGGGTCATTTCGGGACTTCTTCGGGAATATATCGGGATCATTTCTGGATGGTTTATGGGATCCGTCCATGACCCCTTAAGGGTCATTTCGGGACTATTAGGTGATCATTTGAGGACATTTCCGGCGTCACTTCTGGATGATTTTCGGTATCCGTTCGGGATCCCGTCGGAATCAATGCGGGACTTTTACGGAATCATTTGGCATACCTTCCGGCATCATTTCTGGATGGTTTTCGGGATTTGTCCGGGATCCCGTCGGGGTTATTTCGGGACCTTTTCGGGGCTAATACGGGATCATTTCTGGATCCGTCCGGGATGCCGTAGGAACCATTTCGAGATTTTTTGTTACTTTTCCGGGATAGTTTTTGCACCCTTCCGGGATCATTTATGGCTCTGTGCGGGATCCCATTTGGGTCAATTCCGGACTATTTCGGGATCATTTTGAAATCCTTCCGGAATCATTTCTGTATGGTTTTCGCGATCCATCGTGGATCCCCTCAGAGCCATTTCGGAACTTTTTCTGGAGTTAGTCGGGATAATTTAGGGACCCTTCCTGGATATTTTCTGGATGGTTTCTGAGATCCGTCCGGGAGCCCGTCAGTGTAATTTCGGAACTTTTTCGGGACTATTTCGGGATCAATTTGGTACCCTTCAGGCATCATTTCTGTGTGGTTATCTGGATAAGTCTAGAATCGTGTCGTTGTCATTTCGGGTTTTTTTGGGACTACTTCGGGAACTTTTGGAAATACTTCCGGGGCGTTTCTGGATGGTTTTCGGGATCCGTCCGCGATAGCGTCGGGGTCATTTCGTGGCTTTTTCTGGATAATTTCGTTATCGTTTTGGGATCCTATCAGGTTATCAGCTCATAAAGTTCTTTTTTTTACTCAATTACAAAAATAAAATGCATTAGACAGAAAAAAAATTTTAAACAGATAACTTTATAAGCAGGCTAACGTGAATAGCCCACATATTTCATATTCTCCTTGCGGACGGGGCCGCGGGTAAAGGCTAGTATATATTATAAATGGGAAAGTTTGGATGTTAAGATGTTTGGATGTTTGGATGTTTGGATGTTTGGATGTTTGTCCAGACGTTTGTCTTTGTGACTCAATAACGCAAGAACGGCTGGACCGATTTGGATGAAATTTTGCACACATATAGCCAATAGTCTAGAAGGATCTACTAGCTATATATTTTTCAAAAGGGGCGTGGTCCCCGCCCCCCAGGAACAGTTATAATTTAATTATTATATTTTTTCGTCTTTGCGACTGAATCACGCCAGAATGGCTACACGGATTTTGATGAAATTTGGGACACAGACAATAGTCTACTAGCGAAATTTTTTTCGTACATGGAAAGAGGGGTGGGGGTCCCACGACCCCTTCTAGAAATTATTTTTCATAATTTTTACACATTATAACTTTACGTATACTGGCCTTCACCAATATCACAGACTCAAGGTGTCAAATAAGTCGAGGGCTTACAAAGTAAGCAGTGACACCCTCCGCACGCCCCCCTTTATCAGCCCCTCTGGTGTAAAATCCATAAATTGTTATAACTCAATCTAAATTTTCTCCTAAATCAATAGTTTTTGGTATCTGGTACATACAGAACGAGATCTAGACAATTTTGGAGGAACGATCAGTGGTCCTCTCCTCTACTTCCGCCATCCGCCCTCCATCAATTGTTTTTATTAGCACGCTTTTATTAGCTTTACCTGTATGTTTCTATCTAACTTTTTATTCGCTCCAATGCGCCTGCTGCCTTATTAACATGGTTTTATAATTAGCTTCACCTTATTTGTAATCCCGTAAGGGTCATATCGAGACCCTTCCGGGATCATTTCTGGATGGTTTTCGGGATCGGTCCGGGATTACGCCGGGGTAATTTCGGGACTTTTTCGGGACTATTTCGGGATCATTTTGGGACCCTTCAGGGATCATTTCTGTATAGTTTACGGGATCCGTCCGGGATCCCGTCGGGGTTATTTTGGAACATTTTCGGGACTATTCCGGAATCATTTCGGGACTATTTCGCGATCATTTGGGGACCCTTCCGGCATCATTTCTGGATGATTTTCGGGATCCGTGCGGGATCTCGTCGGGGCCATATGGGGACTTTTTCGGGATCATATGGGGGCTCTTCCGGCATCATTTCTGGATCTGTGCGGGATCCCATCTGGGTCATTTCGGGACTGTTTCGGGATCATTTCTGTATAGTTTTCGGGATCCGTCCGGGACATTTTCGGGACTATTCCGGGATCATTTGCGTTCCTTTGAGAGATAAATTCTTGATGGTTTCCGGGATCACTACGGGACTTTTCCGTAATCATTTCTGGATGGTTTTCGGGATCCGTCCGGGATTCCGTCGGGGACATTTCGGGACTATTTCGGGTTCATTTGGGGTACCTTCCGGTATCATATCTAGATGGTTTTCGGGATCCGTCCGGGATCCCGTCTTGGTCATTTCGGAAATTTTCGCGACTAACGAGGGATCATTTGGGAACCCTTTCGGCATCATTTCTGGATGGTTTTCGGGATCCGTCCGGGATTCCGTCAGGGTCATTTCGGGTCTATTAGGTGATCATTTGAGACCTTTCCGGCATCATTTCTGGATGGTTTTTGGTATCCGTCCGGGATCCCGTCGGGGTCAATTCGGAACTTTTCGCGACTAACACGGGATCATTTGGGGACCCTTTAGGCATCATTTCTGGATGGTTCTCGGGATCCGTCCGGGATCCCGACGGGGTAATTTCGGGACTATTTCGGAATCATTTCTATATGGTTTTGGGGATCCGTCCAAGATCCCGTCGGGGCCATTTCGGGACTTTTCGCGACTAACGAGGGATCATTTGGGGACCCTTTCGGCATCATTTCTGGATGCTTTTCGGGATACGTCCGGGATCCCGACGGGGACATTTCGCGACTATTTCGGAATCGTTTGGGATACCTTCCTTCATCATTTCTATATGGTTTTGGGGATCCATCCGGGATCCCGTCGGGGTCATTTCAGGACATTTGAGGACCTTTCCGGCATCATTTCTTGATGGTTTTCGGGATCCGTCCGGGATTCCGTCAGGGTCATTTGGGGTCTATTAGGTGATAATTTGAAGACCTTTCCGGCATCATTTCTGGATGGTTTTTGGTATCCGTCCGGGATCACGTCGGGGTCATTTCGGGACTTTTCGCAACTAACAAGGGATCATTTGGGGATCCTTTTTGGCATCATTTCTGGATGGTTTTCGGGATCCGCCCGGGATCTCGTCGGGGTCATTTTGGGACTTTTTCTCAACTAATACGGGATCATTTGGGGACTCTTTCGGCATCATTTCTGAATGGATTTCGTGATCCGTCCGGGATCCCGACTGGATCATTTCGTGACTATTTCGGGATCGTTTGGGGTACCTACCGGCAACATTTTTGGATGGATTTGGGGATCCGTCCGGGATCCCGACGGGGTTATTTCGGGACTTTTTCGGGATCATTTGGGGTCCCTTCCGGCATCATTTCTGGATGGTTTTCGGGATCCGTCCGGGATCCCGTCGGGGTCATTTCGGGACTTTTTCTCGACTAATACGGGATCATTTGGGGACCCTCTCGTCATAATTTCTGGATGGATTTCGGGATCCGTCCGGGATCATGACTAGATCATTTCGGCACTATTTCGGGATCGTTTGGGGTCACCTTCGGGGTCATTTCGGGCCTATTAGATGATCATTTGGGGACCTTTCCGGCATCATTTCTAGATGGTTTTCGGGATCCGTCCGGGATCTCGTCGGGGTCATTTCGGGACTTTTTCTCGACTAATACGGGATCATTTGGGGACCCTTTCGCCATCATTTCTCGATGGTTTTCGGGATCCATCTGGGATACCGTCAGGGTCATTTCGAGACTATTTTGGGATAACCTGGGAACCTTTCCGGCATCATTTCTGGATAGTTTCCGGGATCCGTCGGGGATCCCGTCAGCGTAATTTCGGGACTATTAGGGGATCATTTGAGGACCTTTCCGGCATCATTTCTGGATAATTTCCGGGTTTCGTCCGGGATCCCGTCGGGGTCATTTCGGGAATTTTTCGGGATCATTTGGGGTCCCTTCCGGCATCATTTCTGGATGGTTTTCGGGATCCGTCCGGGATCCCGTCGGGGTAATTTCAGGACTTTTTCGGGATCATTTGGGGTCCCTTCCGGCATCATTTCGGGATTCGTCCGGAATCCCGTCGGGGTCATTTCGGGACTTTCTCGACTAATACGGGATCATTTGGGGTCCTTTTCGGCATAATGTCAGGATGGTTTCCGGGATCCGCCCGGGATCCCGTCAGAGTTAGTTCGGTACTATTAGGGGATCATTTAGGACCTTTCCGGCATCATATCTGGATGGTTCCCGGTATCCGTCCGGGATCCCGTCGGGGTCATTTCGGGAATTTTTCGGGATCATTTGGGGTCCCTTCCGGCATCATATCTGGATGGTTTTCGGGATCCGTGCGGGACCATTTCGGGACTATTAGGGGATCATTTGAAGACCTTTCCGGCATCATTTCTGCATAGCTTCCAGGATTCGTCGAAGATCATTTCGGGGCTATTAGGAGATCATTTGAAGACCTTTCCAGCATCATTTCTGCATAGTTTCCTGGATCCGTCGGGGCTCTCGACGGGGCAATTTCGGGACTATTTCCGGATCATTTGGGGTACCTACCGGGATCACATCTGGATGGTTTTTGGTATCCGTCCGGGATCCCGTCGCGATCATTTCGGGACTTTTTCGGTATCATTTGGGGTCCCTTCCGGCATCATTTCTGGACGGTTTTCGGTATCCGTCCGGGATCCCTTCGGAGTAATTTCGGGATTTTTTGGGGACCCTTCCGGCATCATTTCTGGATGGTTTTCGGGATAACGTCGGGGTAATTTCATGGAATCATTTCTGGATGGTTTTAGGGATCCGTCCGGGATCCCGACGGGGTCCTTTTGGGACTATTTCGGGATCATTTTGGGGTACCTACCGGCATCATTTCTAGATGGTTTTCGGTATCCGTCCAGGATCCCGCCGGGGTCATTTCGCGACTTTTTTGGGGTCCCTTCCGGTATCATTTCCGGATGGTTTTCGGGATTCGTCGGGGTCATTTCGGGACTATTTCTCGACTAATACGGGATCATTTGGGGACCCTTTCGGCATGGTTTTCGGGATCTGTCCGGGATCCCGTCGGGGTCAGTTCGCGAATTTTTCGGGATCATTTGGGGTCCCTTCCGGCATCATTTCTGGATGGTTTTCGGGATCCGTTCGGGACCATTTCGGGACTATAGGGGATCATTTGAAGACCTTTCCGGCATCATTTCTGCATAGCTTCCGGGATTCATCGGGGATAATTTCGGGACTATTAGGAGATCATTTGAAGACCTTTCCGGCATCATTTCTGCATAGTTTCCGGGATCCGTCGGGGATCTCGACGGGGTCATTTCGGGATCATTTCTGCATAGTTTCCGGGGTTCGTCATTTGGGAACCCTTTCGACATCGTTACTGGATGGTTTCCGGGATCGGCGCGTGATCATTTCGGGACTCTTAGGGGATCATTTGAGGACCTCTCCGGCATCATTTCTGCATAGTTTCCTGGATCCGTCGGGGCTCTCGACGGAGCAATTTCGGGACTATTTCCGGATCAATTTGGGTACCTACCGGGATCACATCTGGATGGTTTTTGGTATCCGTCCGGGATCCCGTCGCGATCATTTCGGGATCATTTGGGGTCCCTTCCGGCATCATTTCTGGATGGTTGTCGGGATTCGTCCGGGATCCCGTCGGGGTCATTTTGGGACTTTTTCGGGATCATTTGGGGTACCTACCGGCATCATTTCTGGATGGTTTTCGGGATCCCGACGGGGTCATTTTGGGACTTTTTCGGGATCATTTGGGTTCCCTTCCAGCACCATTTCTGGATGGTTTTCGGGATTCGTCCGGGATCCCGTCGGGGTAATTTCAGGACTTTTTCTCGACTAATACGGGATCATTTGGGGACCCTTTCGGCATCATTTCTGGATTGTTTTAGGGATTCGTCCGGGATCCCGTCGAGGTCATTTCGGGACTTTTTCTCGACTAATATGGGATAATTTGGGGACCCTTTCGGCATCATTTCTGGATGGTTTTTGGGATCCGTCCGGGATTCCGTCAGCGTGACCGAATCACGCCAGAACGGCTACACGGATTTTGATGAAATTTGGGACACAGACAATAGTCTACTAGCGAAATTTTTTTCGAACATGGAAAGGGGGGTGGGGGTCCCACGACCCCTTCGAACAATTACTTTTTAATAATTTTTACACATTATAACTTTACTTATACTGGCCTTAACCAATATTACAGCCTCAATGGGTCAAATAAGTCGAGGGTTTACAAAGTGAACAGTGACACCCTCCGGCCCCTCCTCCCCCTTCTCTTCCCTTCTGGTGTAAAATCTATAAATTGTTATAACTCAATATAAATTTTCTGCAAAATCAATAGTTTTTGGTATCTGACACATACAGATCGAGAACTGAACAATTTTGGAAAAACGATGAGTGGTCCTCTCCTTCTCCTCCCACCATCCGCCCACCTTCATTTGTTTTTATTAACACGCTTTTATTAGCTTTACCTGTACGTTTCTATGTTACTCTTCATTCGCTCCCATCGCGCCTGCTGCCTTATTAACATGGTTTTATAATTAGCTTCACCTTATTTGTAATTCCGTTAGGGTAATATCGAAACCCTTCCGGGATAATTTCTGGATGATTTTCGAGATCCGTCAGGGATCCGACCGGAGTCATTTCGGGACTTTTTCGGGATCATTTCTGTATAGTTTTCGGGATCCGTCCGGGATCCCGTCGGGGTGGTTTTGGACATTTTCGGGACTATTCCGGGATCATTTGCGTTCCTTTGAGAGATAAATTCTTGATGGTTTCCGGGATCACTACGGGACTTTTCCGTAATCATTTCTGGATGGTTTTCGGG
Organism: Eurosta solidaginis; assembly: GCF_040869045.1. Classification (NCBI taxonomy): domain Eukaryota; kingdom Metazoa; phylum Arthropoda; class Insecta; order Diptera; family Tephritidae; genus Eurosta; species Eurosta solidaginis. The sequence continues at coordinate 256,580,034 of NC_090319.1, forward strand.
ATCCGTCCGGGATTCCGTCAGGGTCATTTCGGGTCTATTAGGTGATCATTTGAGGACCTTTCCGGCATCATTTCTGGATGGTTTTTGGTATCCGTCCGGGATCCCGTCGGGGTCATTTCGGGACTTTTCGCAACTAACAAGGGATCATTTGGGGACCCATTTTGGCATCATTTATGGATGGTTTTCGGGATCCGTCCGGAATCCCGACGGGGTCATTTCGGGACTATTTCGGAATCATTTGGGGTACCTCCCTTCATCATTTCTATATGGTTTTGGGGATCCGTCCGGGACCCTTTGGTACCCTTCAGGGATCGTTTCTGTGTGGTTCTCTGGATAAGTCTAGAATCGTGTCGTTGGTATTTCGGGTTTTTTGGGACTATTCCGGGAACTTTTAGAGACCCTTCCGGGGCATTTCTGGACGGTTTTCGGGATCCGTCCGCAATAGCGTCGGGGTTACTACGTGGCTTTTTCTGGATAAAATATGGATCATTTGGGGATCCTATCAGGTTATCAGCTCATTTAGTCCGTTTTTTTACTCAATTACAAAAATAAAATGCATTAGACAGAAAAAAATGTTTAACTTGATAAGCAGGCTAAAGTGAATAGCACATATATTTCATTTCCTCCTTGCGGACGGGGCCGCGGGTAAAGGCTAATCTAATATCTAATATATATTATAAATGGGAAAGTTTGGATGTTAAGATGTTTGGATGTTTGGATGTTTAGATGTTTGGATGTTTGGATGTTTGGATGTTTGGATGTTTGGATGTTTGGATGTTTGGATGTTTGGATGTTTGTCCAGACGTTTGTCTTTGTGACTCAATAACGCAAGAACGGCTGGACCGATTTGGATGAAATTTTGTACACATATAGCCAATAGTCTAGAAGGATCTACTAGCTATATATTTTTCAAAAGGGGCGTGGTCCCCGCCCCCTAGGAACAGTTATAATTTAATTATTATATTTTTTCGTCTTTGCGACTGAATCAAGCCAGAATGGCTACACGGATTTTGATGAAATTTGGGACACAGACAGAAGTCTACTAGCGAAATTTTTTTCGAACATGGAAAGAGGGGTGGGGGTCCCACGACCCTTCGAGAAATTATTTTTCATAATTTTTACACATTATAACTTTACGTATACTGGCCTTCACCAATATCACAGACTCAAGGGGTCAAATAAGTTGAGGGCTTACAAAGTAAGCAGTGACACCCTCCGCCCGCCCCCCTTTATCACCCCCTCTGGTGTAAAATCCATAAATTGTTATAACTCAATCTAAATTTTCTCCTAAATCAATAGTTTTTGGTATCTGGTACATACAGAACGAGATCTAGACAATTTTGGAGGAACGATCAGTGGTCCTCTCCTCTACTCCCGCCATCCGCCCTCCCTCAATTGTTATTATTAGCACGCTTTTATTAGCTTTACCTGTATGTTTCTATCTAACTTTTTATTCGCTCCAATACGCCTGCTGCCTTATTAACATGGTTTTATAATTAGCTTCACCTTATTTGTAATCTCGTAAGGGTCATATCGAGACCCTTCCGGGATCATTTCTGGATGGTTTTCGGGATCGGTCCGGGATTACGCCGGGGTAATTTCGGGACTTTTTCGGGACTATTTCGGGATCATTTTGGGACCCTTCCGGGATCATTTCTGTATAGTTTACGGGATCCGTCCGGGATCCCGTCGGGGTTATTTTGGAACATTTTCGGGACTATTCCGGAATCATTTCGGGACTATTTCGCGATCATTTGGGGACCCTTCCGGCATCATTTCTGGATGGTTTTCGGGATCCGTGCGGGATCTCGTCGGGGTCATATGGGGACTTTTTCGGGATCATTTGAGGGCTCTTCCGGCATCATTTCTGGATGGTTTTCGGGATCCGTCCGGGATATCGTCGGGGTCATTTGGGGACTTTTTCGGGATCATTTGGGGGCTCTTCCGGCATCATTTCTGGATGGTTTTCGGGATCCGTCCGGGATCTCGTCGGGGTCATTTGGGGACTTTTTCGGGATCATTTTGGGGCTCATCCGGCATCATTTCTGGATGGTTTTCGGGATCCGTCCGGGATCCCGTCGGGGTCATTTCGGGACTTTTTCGCGACTAATACGGGATCATTTGGGAACCCTTTCGGCATCATTTCTGGATGGTTTTCGGGATCCGTCCGGGATCCCGTCGGGGTCATTTCGGGACTTTTTCGCGACTAATACGGGATCATTTGGGAACCCTTTCGGCATCATTTCTGGATGGTTTTCGGGATCCGTCCGGGATCCCATTAGGGTAATTTCGGGACTATTAGGGGATCATTTGGGAACCTTTCTGGCATCATTTCTGGATAATTTTCGGGATCCGTCCGGGATGCCGACGAGGTAATTTCGGGACTATTTCGGGATCATTTGGGATACCTACCGGCATCATTTCTGGATGGTTTTTGGGATTCGTCCGGGATCCCGTCGTGGTCCTTTCGGGACTTTTTTCGACTAATACGGGATCATTTGCGGACCCTTTCGGTTGGTTTTCGGGATCCGTCCGGGATCTCGTCGGGGTCATTTGGGGACTTATTCGGGATCATTTTGGGGCTCATCCGGCATCATTTCTGGATGGTTTTCGGGATCCGTCCGGGATCCCGTCGGGGTCATTTCGGGACTTTTTCGCGACTAATACGGGATCATTTGGGAACCCTTTCGGCATCATTTCTGGATGGTTTTCGGGGTCCGTCCGGGATCCCGTCGGGGTCATTTCGGGACTTTTTCGCGACTAATACGGGATCATTTGGGAACCCTTTCGGCATCATTTCTGGATGGTTTTCGGGATCCGTCCGGGATCCCATTAGGGTAATTTCGGGACTATTAGGGGATCATTTGGGAACCTTTCCGGCATCATTTCTGGATAATTTTCGGGATCCGTCCGGGATGCCGACGAGGTCATTTCGGGACTATTTCGGGATCATTTGGGATACCTACCGGCATCATTTCTGGATGGTTTTTGGGATTCGTCCGGGATCCCGTCGTGGTCCTTTCGGGACTTTTTTCGACTAATACGGGATCATTTGCGGACCGTTTCGGCATCATTTCTGGATAGTTGTCGGGATCCCGTCACGGTCATTTCGGGACTATTAGGGGATCATTTGAGGACCTTTCCGGCATCATTTCTGTATTGTTTTCGGAATCCTTTCGGGATCCCGTCAGGGTCATTTTGGGAGTTTTTTGGGGCTAATACGGGATCATTTGGGGATCCTCTAGGGGTCGTTTCGTGACTTTTTCTGTTTTATTTCGGGATCATTTGGGGACCCTTCCGGCATAATTTCTTGATGGTTTGCCGGATCCATCAGGGTCATTTCGGGACCATTTTGGGATCATTTGGGGACCCTTCCGAGATCATTTCTGGATCCGTCCGGGATGCCGTAGGAGCCATTTCGGAATTTTTTGTTACTTTTCCGGGATAGCTTTTGGACCCTTCCGGGATCATTTCTGGATCTGTGCGGGATCCCATCTGGGTCATTTCCGGACTATTTCGGGATCATTTTGGGATCCTTCCGGAATCATTTCTGTATGGTTTTCGCGATCCGTCGTTGATTCCCTCGGAGCCATTTCGGAATCTTTTCTGGAGTATGTCGGGGTCGTTTGGGGACTTTTTCGGGATCATTTGGGGCTCTTCCGGCATCATTTCTGGATGGTTTTCGGGATCCGTGCGGGATCTCGTCGGGGTCATTTGGGGACTTTTTCGGGATCATTTGGGGGCTCTTCCGGCATCATTTCTGGATGGTTTTCGGGATCCGTCCGGGATCCCATCAGGGTAATTTCGGGACTATTAGGGGATCATTTGTGGACCTTTCCGGCATCATTTCTGGATAATTTTCGGTATCCGTCCGGGATGCCGACGAGGTCATTTCGGGATTATTTCGGGATCATTTGGGATACCTACCGGCATCATTTCTGGATGGTTTTTGGGATTCGTCCGGGATCCCGTCGGGGTCATTTCGGGACTTTTTCTCGACTAATACGGGATCATTTGCGGACCCTTTCGGCATAATTTCTGGATAGTTGTCGGGATCCGTTCGGGATCCCGTCACGGTCATTTCGGAACTATTAGGGGATCATTTGAGGACCTTTCCGGCATCATTTCTGGATAGTTTTTGGAATCCTTTCGGGATCCCGTCAGGGTCATTTCGGGGCTTTTTCGGGATCATTTAAGGATGGCTTTCAGGATTCGTCCCGGAACCCGTCAGGGTAATTTCTGGACTTTTCCGAGACTATTTCGGGATCATTTTGGGACCTTCCCAAGATCATTTCTGGATGGATTTCGGGATTTGTCCGGGATGCCCTCAGGGTCATTTTGGGACTATTAGGTGAGCATTTGAGGACCGTTCCGGCATCACTTCTGGATGGTTTTCGGTATCCGTTCAGATTCCCGTCGGAATAATTGCGGGACTTTTTCGGGATCATTGGGGTCCCTTCCAAAATCATTTCTGGATGGTTTTTGGGATTCGTCCGGCATCCCGTCCGGGTCATTTCGGGACTTTTTCTCGACTAATACGGGATCATTTGCGGGCCCTTTCGGTATCATTTCTGGATAGTTGTCGGGATCCGTTCGGGATCCCGTCAGGGTCTTTTCGGAACGATTGGGAGATCATTTGAGGACCTTTCCGGCATTATTTTTGGTTAGTTTTCGGGATCCTTTCCGGGTCCCTTCAGGGTCATTTCGGGACTTTTTCGGCATCATTTAAGATTGGTTTTCAGGTTTCGTCCGGTATCCGTCAGGGTAATTTCTGGACTTTTCCCAGACTATTTCGGGATAATTTTGGGACCCTCCCAAGATCATTTCTGGATGGATTTCGGGATCTGTCCGGGATGCCGTCAGGGTCATTTTGGGACTATTAGGTGATCATTTGAGGACCTTTTCGGCATCACTTCTGGATGGTTTTCGGTATCCGCTCAGGATCCCGTCGGAATTATTGCGGGACTTTTTCGGGATCATTTGGTGTCCCTTCCGGCATCATTTCTGGCTGGTTTTTGGGATTCGTCCGGCTTCCCGTCGGGTTCATTTCGGGACTTTTTCTCGACTAATACGGGATCATTTGCGGGCTCTTTCGGCATCATTTCTAGATAGTTGTCGGGATCCGTTCGGGATCCCGTCAGGGTCTTTTCGGAACTATTAGGTGATCATTTGAGGACATTTCCGGCATCATTTCTGGATAGTTTTCGGGATTCTTTCGGGGTCCAGTCAGGGTCATTTCGGGACTTTTTCGGGATCATTTAGAGATGGCTTTCAGGATTCGTCCGGGAACCCGTCAGGGTAATTTCTGAACTTTTCCGAGACTATTTCGGGATAATTTTGGGACCTTCCCAAGATCATTTCTGGATGGATTTCGGGATCTGTCCCGGATCCCGTCAGGGTCATTTAGGGGTGCGTTCGAGATCCCGTCAGGGTCATTTCGGGACTTCTTCGGGAATATATCGGGATCATTTCTGGATGGTTTATGGGATCCGTCCATGACCCCTTAAGGGTCATTTCGGGACTATTAGGTGATCATTTGAGGACCTTTCCGGCGTCACTTCTGGATGATTTTCGGTATCCGTTCGGGATCCCGTCGGAATCAATGCGGGACTTTTACGGAATCATTTCGGATTCCTTCCGGCATCATTTCTGGATGGTTTTCGGGATTTGTCCGGGATCCCGTCGGGGTTATTTCGGGACCTTTTCGGGGCTAATACGGGATCATTTGGGAATCCTCTAGGGGTCGTTTCGTGACTTTTTCTGTATTATTTCGGGATCATTTTGGGACCCTTTCGGCATAATTTCTTGATGGTTTGCCGGATCCATCAGGGTCATTTCGGGACCATTTTGGGATCATTTGGGGACCCTTCCGAGATCATTTCTGGATCCGTCCGGGATGCCGTAGGAGCCATTTCGGGATTTTTTGTTACTTTTCCGGGATAGTTTTTGCACCCTTCCGGGATCATTTCTGGATCTGTGCGGGATCCCATCTGGGTCAATTCCGGACTATTTCGGGATCATTTTGGAATCCTTCCGGAATCATTTCTGTATGGTTTTCGCGATCCATCGTGGATCCCCTCGGAGCCATTTCGGAACTTTTTCTGGAGTTAAAAAAAAAATAAATAAATGTAAGGCGCGATAACCTCCGAAGAGATCTAAGGCCGAGCTTCTCTTCCAATTTGCGTCGTGCTCCTCTTGATTTTTCCCTACAAATTGGCCGGACGGGACCTACATGTTTTATGCCAACTCCGAACGGCATCTGCAAGACAGATGAGTTTTCACTGAGAGCTTTTCATGGCAGAAATACAATCGGAGCGCTTGCCAGACACTGCCGAGGGGCGACCCCGCTTAGAAAAATTTTCTTCTAATTGAAAAATCTTATTTCTAAAATTTTGATGTTGCTTTGCCCGGGAGTTGAACCCAGGGCATACGGTGTGATAGGCGGAGCACGCTACCATCACACCACGGCGGCCGCCGTGTGGAGTTAGTCGGGATAATTTAGGGACCCTTCCTGGATATTTTCTGGATGGTTTCTGAGATCCGTCCGGGAGCCCGTCAGGGTAATTTCGGAACTTTTTCGGGACTATTTCGGGATCAATTTGGTACCCTTCAGGCATCATTTCTGTGTGGTTATCTGGATAAGTCTAGAATCGTGTCGTTGTCATTTCGGGTTTTTTTGGGACTACTTCGGGAACTTTTGGAAACACTTCCGGGGCTTTTCTGGATGGTTTTCGGGATCCGTCCGCGATAGCGTCGGGGTCATTTCGTGGCTTTTTCTGGATAATTTCGTTATCATTTTGGGATCCTATCAGGTTATCAGCTCATAAAGTTCTTTTTTTTACTCAATTACAAAAATAAAATGCATTAGACAGAAAAAAAAATTTAAACAGATAACTTTATAAGCAGGTTAACGTGAATAGCCCACATATTTCATTTTCTCCTTGCGGACGGGGCCGCGGGTAAAGGCTAGTATATTATAAATGGGAAAGTTTGGATGTTAAGATGTTTGGATGTTTGGATGTTTGGATGTTTAGATGTTTGGATGTTTGGATGTTTGGATGTTTGGATGTTTGGATGTTTGGATGTTTGGATGTTTGTCCAGACGTTTGTCTTTGTGACTCAATAACGCAAGAACGGCTGGACCGATTCGGATGAAATTTTGCACACATATAGCCAATAGTCTAGAAGGATCTACTAGCTATATATTTTTCAAAAGGGGCGTGGTCCCCGCCCCCTAGGAACAGTTATAATTTAATTATTATATTTTTTCGTCTTTGCGACTGAATCACGCCAGAATGGCTACACGGGTTTTAATGAAATTTGGGACACAGACAGTAGTCAAATAGCGAAATTTTTTTCGAACATGGAAAGAGGGGTGGGGGTCCCACGACCCTTCGAGAAATTATTTTTCATAATTTTTACACATTATAACTTTACGTATACTGGCCTTCACCAATATCACAGACTCAAGGGGTCAAATAAGTCGAGGGCTTACAAAGTAAGCAGTGACACCCCCCGCCCGCCCCCCTTTATCTCCCCCTCTGGGGTAAAATCCATAAATTTTTATAACTCAATCTAAATTTTCTCCTAAATCAATAGTTTTTGGTATCTGGTACATACAGAACGAGATCTAGACAATTTTGGAGGAACGATCAGTGGTCCTCTCCTCTACTCCCGCCATCCGCCCTCCATCAATTGTGTTTATTAGCACGCTTTTATTAGCTTTACCTGTATGTTTCTATCTAACTTTTTATTCGCTCCAATGCGCCTGCTGCCTTATTAACATGGTTTTATAATTAGCTTCACCTTATTTGTAATCCCGTAAGGGTCATATCGAGACCCTTCCGGGATCATTTCTGGACGGTTTTCGGGATCGGTCCGGGATTACGCCGGGGTAATTTCGGGACTTTTTCGGGACTATTTCGGGACTATTTCGGGATCATTTTGGGACCCTTCCGAGATCATTTCTGTATAGTTTACGGGATCCGTCCGGGATCCCGTCGGGGTTATTTTGGAACATTTTCGGGACTATTCCGGAATCATTTCGGGACTATTTCGCGATCATTTGGGGACCCTTCCGGCATCATTTCTGGATGGTTTTCGGGATCCGTGCGGGATCTCGTCGGGGTCATATGGGGACTTTTTCGGGATCATTTGAGGGCTCTTCCGGCATCATTTCTGGATGGTTTTCGGGATCTGTCCGGGATATCGTCGGGGTCATTTGGGGACTTTTTCGGGATCATTTGGGGGCTCTTCCGGCATCATTTCTGGATGGTTTGCCGGATCCATCAGGGTCATTTCGGGACCATTTTGGGATCATTTGGGGACCCTTCCGAGATCATTTCTGGATCCGTCTGGGATGCCGTAGGAGCCATTTCGGGATTTTTTGTTACTTTTCCGATATAGTTTTTGGACCCTTCCGGGATCATTTCTGGATCTGTGCGGGATCCCATCTGGGTCATTTCCGGACTATTTCGGGATCATTTTGGGATCCTTCCGGAATCATTTCTGTATGGTTTTCGCGATCCGTCGTTGATTCCCTCGGAGCCATTTCGGAACCTTTTCTGGAGTATGTCGGGGTCATTTGGGGACTTTTTCGGGATCATTTGGGGCTCTTCCGGCATCATTTCCGGATGGTTTTCGGGATCCGTCCGGGATATCGTCGGGGTCATTTGGGACTTTTTCGGGATCATTTGGGGGCTCTTCCGGCATCATTTCTGGATGGTTTTCGGGATCCGTCCGGGATCCCATCAGGGTTATTTCGTTTTGTGGACCTTTCCGGCATCATTTCTGGATAATTTTCGGTATCCGTCCGGGATGCCGCCGAGGTCATTTCGGGATTATTTCGGGATCATTTAGGATACCTACCGGCATCATTTCTGGATGGTTTTTGGGATTCGTCCGGGATCCCGTCTGGGTCATTTCGGGACTTTTTCTCGACTAATACGGGATCATTTGCGGACCCTTTCGGCATAATTTCTGGATAGTTGTCGGGATCCGTTCGGGATCCCGTCACGGTCATTTCGGAACTATTAGGGGATCATTTGAGGACCTTTCCGGCATCATTTCTGGATAGTTTTTGGAATCCCTTCGGGATCCCGTCAGGGTCATTTCGGGGCTTTTTCGGGATCATTTAAGGATGGCTTTCAGGATTCGTCCGGGAACCCGTCAGGGTAATTTCTGGACTTTTCCGAGACTATTTCGGGATCATTTTGGGACCTTCCCAAGATCATTTCTGGATGGATTTCGGGATTTGTCCGGGATGCCCTCAGGGTCATTTTGGGACTATTAGGTGAGCATTTGAGGACCGTTCCGGCATCACTTCTGGATGGTTTTCGGTATCCGTTCAGATTCCCGTCGGAATAATTGCGGGACTTTTTCGGGATCATTGGGGTCCCTTCCAAAATCATTTCTGGATGGTTTTTGGGATTCGTCCGGCATCCCGTCGGGGTCATTTCGGGAATTTTTCTCGACTAATACGGGATCATTTGCGGGCCCTTTCGGTATCATTTCTGGATAGTTGTCGGGATCCGTTCGGGATCCCGTCAGGGTCTTTTCGGAACTATTGAGAGATCATTTGAGGACCTTTCCGGCATCATTTCTGGTTAGTTTTCGGGATCCTTTCCGGGTCCCATCAGGGTCATTTCGGGACTCTTTCGGCATCATTTAAGATTGGTTTTCAGGATTCGTCCGGTATCCGTCAGGGTAATTTCTGGACTTTTCCCAGACTATTTCGGGATAATTTTGGGACCCTCCCAAGATCATTTCTGGATGGATTTCGGGATCTGTCCGGGATGCCGTAAGGTCATTTTGGGACTATTAGGTGATCATTTGAGGACCTTTTCGGCATCACTTCTGGATGGTTTTCGGTATCCGCTCAGGATCCCGTCGGAATTTTTGCGGGACTTTTTCGGGATCATTTGGTGTCCCTTCCGGCATCATTTCTGGCTGGTTTTTGGGATTCGTGCGGCATCCCGTCGGGTTCATTTCGGGACTTTTTCTCGACTAATACGGGATCATTTGCGGGCCCTTTCGGCATCATTTCTAGATAGTTGTCGGGATCCGTTTGGGATCCCGTCAGGGTCTTTTCGGAACTATTAGGTGATCATTTGAGGACATTTCCGGCATCATTTCTGGATAGTTTTCGGGATCCTTTCGGGGTCCAGTCAGGGTCATTTCGGGACTTTTTCGGGATCATTTAGAGATGGCTTTCAGGATTCGTCCGGGAACCCGTCAGGGTAATTTATGAACTTTTCCGAGACTATTTCGGGATAATTTTGGGACCTTCCCAAGATCATTTCTGGATGGATTTTGGGATCAGTCCGGGATGCCGTCAGGGTCATTTTGGTATTAGGTGATCATTTGAGGACCTTTCCGGCATCACTTCTGGATGGTTATCGGTATCCGATCAGGATCCCCTCGGAATCATTGCGGGACTTTTTCGGGATCATTTGGGGTACCTACCAAGATCATTTCTGAATGGATTTCGGGATCTGTCCGGGATCCCGTCAGGCTCATTTAGGGGTGCGTTCGAGATCCCGTCAGGGTCATTTCGGGACTTCTTCGGGAATATATCGGGATCATTTCTGGATGGTTTATGGGATCCGTCCATGACCCCTTAAGGGTCATTTCGGGACTATTAGGTGATCATTTGAGGACATTTCCGGCGTCACTTCTGGATGATTTTCGGTATCCGTTCGGGATCCCGTCGGAATCAATGCGGGACTTTTACGGAATCATTTGGCATACCTTCCGGCATCATTTCTGGATGGTTTTCGGGATTTGTCCGGGATCCCGTCGGGGTTATTTCGGGACCTTTTCGGGGCTAATACGGGATCATTTCTGGATCCGTCCGGGATGCCGTAGGAACCATTTCGAGATTTTTTGTTACTTTTCCAGGATAGTTTTTGCACCCTTCCGGGATCATTTATGGCTCTGTGCGGGATCCCATTTGGGTCAATTCCGGACTATTTCGGGATCATTTTGAAATCCTTCCGGAATCATTTCTGTATGGTTTTCGCGATCCATCGTGGATCCCCTCAGAGCCATTTCGGAACTTTTTCTGGAGTTAGTCGGGATAATTTAGGGACCCTTCCTGGATATTTTCTGGATGGTTTCTGAGATCCGTCCGGGAGCCCGTCAGTGTAATTTCGGAACTTTTTCGGGACTATTTCGGGATCAATTTGGTACCCTTCAGGCATCATTTCTGTGTGGTTATCTGGATAAGTCTAGAATCGTGTCGTTGTCATTTCGGGTTTTTTTGGGACTACTTCGGGAACTTTTGGAAATACTTCCGGGGCGTTTCTGGATGGTTTTCGGGATCCGTCCGCGATAGCGTCGGGGTCATTTCGTGGCTTTTTCTGGATAATTTCGTTATCGTTTTGGGATCCTATCAGGTTATCAGCTCATAAAGTTCTTTTTTTTACTCAATTACAAAAATAAAATGCATTAGACAGAAAAAAAATTTTAAACAGATAACTTTATAAGCAGGCTAACGTGAATAGCCCACATATTTCATATTCTCCTTGCGGACGGGGCCGCGGGTAAAGGCTAGTATATTATAAATGGCAAAGTTTGGATGTGAAGATGTTTGGATGTTTGGATGTTTGTCCAGACGTTTGTCTTTGTGACTCAATAACGCAAGAACGGCTGGACCGATTTGGATGAAATTTTGCACACGTATAGCCAATAGTCTAGAAGGATCTACTAGCTATATATTTTTCAAAAGGGGCGTGGTCCCCGCCCCCTAGGAACAGTTATAATTTAATTATTATATTTTTTCGTCTTCGCGACTGAATCACGCCAGAATGGCTACACGGATTTTGATGAAATTTGGGACACAGACAGTAGTCTACTAGCGAAATTTTTTTCGAACATGGAAAGAGGGGTGGGGGTCCCACGACCCTTCGAGAAATTATTTTTCATAATTTTTACACATTATAACTTTACGTATACTGGCCTTCACCAATATCACAGACTCAAGGGGTCAAATAAGTCGAGGGCTTACAAAGTAAGAAGTGACACCCTCCGCCCGACCCCCTTTATCTCCCCCTCTGGTGTAAAATCCATAAATTGTTATAACTCAATCTAAATTTTCTCCTAAATCAATAGTTTTTGGTATCTGGTACATACAGAACGAGATCTAGACAATTTTGGAGGAACGATCAGTGGTCCTCTCCTCTACTCCCGCCATCCGCCCTCCATCAATTGTTTTTATTAGCACGCTTTTATTAGCTTTACCTGTATGTTTCTATCTAACTTTTTATTCGCTCCAATGCGCCTGCTGCCTTATTAACATGGTTTTATAAGTAGCTTCACCTTATTTGTAATCCCGTAAGGGTCATATCGAGACCCTTCCGGGATCATTTCTGGATGGTTTTCGGGATCGGTCCGGGATTACGCCGGGGTAATTTCGGGACTTTTTCGGGACTATTTCGGGATCATTTTGGGACCCTTCCGGGATCATTTCTGTATAGTTTACGGGATCCGTCCGGGATCCCGTCAGGGTTATTTTGGAACATTTTCGGGACTATTCCGGAATCATTTCTGGACTATTTCGCGATCATTTGGGGACCCTTCCGGCATCATTTCTGGATGGTTTTCGGGATCCGTGCGGGATCTCGTCGGGGTCATATGGGGACTTTTTCGGGATCATTTGAGGGCTCTTCCGGCATCATTTCTGGATGGTTTTCGGGATCCGTCCGGGATATCGTCGGGGTCATTTGGGGACTTTTTCGGGATCATTTGGGGGCTCTTCCGGCATCATTTCTGGATGGTTTTCGGGATCCGTCCGGGATCTCGTCGGAGTCATTTGGGGACTTTTTCGGGATCATTTTGGGGCTCATCCGGCATCATTTCTGGATGGTTTTCGGGATCCGTCCGGGATTCCGTCGGGGTCATTTCGGGACTTTTTCGCGACTAATACGGGATCATTTGGGAACCCTTTCGGCATCATTTCTGGATGGTTTTCGCGATCCGTCCGGGATCCCGTCGGGGTCATTTCGGGACTTTTTCGCGACTAATACGGGATCATTTGGGAACCCTTTCGGCATCATTTCTGGATGGTTTTCGGGATCCGTCCGGGATCCCATTAGGGTAATTTCGGGACTATTAGGGGATCATTTGGGAACCTTTCCGGCATCATTTCTGGATAATTTTCGGGATCCGTCCGGGATGCCGACGAGGTCATTTCGGGACTATTTCGGCATCATTTGGGATACCTACCTGCATCATTTCTGGATGGTTTTTGGGATTCGTCCGGGATCCCGTCGTGGTCCTTTCGGGACTTTTTTTCGACTAATACGGGATCATTTGCGGACCCTTTCGGCATCATTTCTGGATAGTTGTCGGGATCCCGTCACGGTCATTTCGGGACTATTAGGGGATCATTTGAGGACCTTTCCGGCATCATTTCTGTATTGTTTTCGGATTCCTTTCGGGATCCCGTCAGGGTCATTTTGGGACTTTTTTGGGGCTAATACGGGATCATTAGGGGATCCTCTAGGGGTCGTTTCGTGACTCTTTCTGTTTTATTTCGGGATCATTTGGGGACCCTTCCGGCATAATTTCTTGATGGTTTGCCGGATCAATCAGGGTCATTTCGGGACCATTTTGGGATCATTTGGGGACCCTTCCGAGATCATTTCTGGATCCGTCCGGGATGCCGTAGGAGCCATTTCGGGATTTTTTGTTACTTTTCCGGGATAGTTTTTGGACCCTTCCGGGATCATTTCTGGATCTGTGCGGGATCCCATCTGGGTCATTTCCGGACTATTTCGGGATCATTTTGGGATCCTTCCGGAATCATTTCTGTATGGGTTTCGCGATCCGTCGTTGATTCCCTCGGAGCCATTTCGGAACCTTTTCTGGAGTATGTCGGGGTCATTTGGGGACTTTTTCGGGATCATTTGGGGCTCTTCCGGCATCATTTCTGGATGGTTTTCGGGATCCGTGCGGGATCTCGTCGGGGTCATTTGGGGACTTTTTCGGGATCATTCGGGGGCTCTTCCGGCATCATTTCTGGATGGTTTTCGGGATCCGTCCGGGATATCGTCGGGGTCATTTGGGGACTTTTTCGGGATCATTTGGGGGCTCTTCCGGCATCATTTCTGGATGGTTTTCGGGATCCGTCCGGGATCCCATCAGGGTAATTTCGGGACTATTAGGGGATCATTTGTGGACCTTTCCGGCATCATTTCTGGATAATTTTCGGTATCCGTCCGGGATATCGACGAGGTCATTTCGGGATTATTTCGGGATCATTTGGGATACCTATGGCATCATTTCTGAATGGTTTTTGGGATTCGTCCGGGATCCCGTCGGGGTCATTTCGGGACTTTTTCTCGACTAATACGGGATCATTTGCGGACCCTTTCGGCATAATTTCTGGATAGTTGTCGGGATCCGTTCGGGATCCCGTCACGGTCATTTCGGAACTATTAGGGGATCATTTGAGGATCTTTCCGGCATCATTTCTGGATAGTTTTTGGAATCCTTTCGGGATCCCGTCAGGGTCATTTCGGGGCTTTTTCGGGATCATTTAAGGATGGCTTTCAGGATTCGCCTGGGAACCCGTCAGGGTAATTTCTGGACTTTTCCGAGACTATTTCGGGATCATTTTGGGACCTTCCCAAGATCATTTCTGGATGGATTTCGGGATTTGTCCGGGATGCCCTCAGGGTCATTTTGGGACTATTAGGTGAGCATTTGAGGACTGTTCCGGCATCACTTCTGGATGGTTTTCGGTATCCGTTCAGATTCCCGTCGGAATAATTGCGGGACTTTTTCGGGATCATTGGGGTCCCTTCCAAAATCATTTCTGGATGGTTTTTGGGATTCGTCCGGCATCCCGTCGGGGTCATTTCTTGACTTTTTCTCGACTAATACGGGATCATTTGCGGGCCCTTTCGGTATCATTTCTGGATAGTTGTCGGGATCCATTCGGGATCCCGTCAGGGTCTTTTCGGAACTATTGGGAGATCATTTGAGGAACTTTCCGGCATCATTTCTGGTTAGTTTTCGGGATCCTTTCCGGGTCCCATCAGGGTCATTTCGGGACTTTTTCGGCATCATTTAAGATTGGTTTTCAGGATTCGTCCGGTATCCGTCAGGGTAATTTCTGGACTTTTCCCAGACTATTTCGGGATAATTTTGGGACCCTCCCAAGATCATTTCTGGATGGATTTCGGGATCTGTCCGGGATGCCGTCAGGGTCATTTTGGGACTTTTAGGTGATCATTTGAGGACCTTTTCGGCATCACTTCTGGATGGTTTTCGGTATCCGCTCAGGATCCCGTCGGAATTATTGCGGGACTTTTTCGGGATCATTTGGTGTCCCTTCCGGCATCATTTCTGGCTGGTTTTTGGGATTCGTCCGGCATCCCGTCGGGTTCATTTCGGGACTTTTTCTCGACTAATACGGGATCATTTGCGGGCCCTTTCGGCATCATTTCTAGATAGTTGTCGGGATCCGTTCGGGATCCCGTCAGAGTCTTTTCGGAACTATTAGGTGATCATTTGAGGACATTTCCGGCATCATTTCTGGATAGTTTTCGGGATCCTTTCGGGGTCCAGTCAGGGTCATTTCGGGACTTTTTCGGGATCATTTAGAGATGGCTTTCAGGATTCGTCCGGGAACCCGTCAGGGTAATTTCTGAACTTTTCCGAGACTATTTCGGGATAATTTTGGGACCTTCCCAAGATCATTTCTGGATGGATTTTGGGATCAGTCCGGGATGCCGTCAGGGTCATTTTGGTATTAGGTGATCATTTGAGGACCTTTCCGGCATCACTTCTGGATGGTTATCGGTATCCGATCAGGATCCCCTCGGAATCATTGCGGGACTTTTTCGGGATCATTTGGGGTCCCTCCCAAGATCATTTCTGGATGGATTTCGGGATCTGTCCGGGATCCCGTCAGGGTCATTTAGGGGTGCGTTCGAGATCCCGTCAGGGTCATTTCGGGACCTCTTCGGGAATATATCGGGATCATTTCTGGATGGTTTATGGGATCCGTCCATGACCCCTTAAGGGTCATTTCGGGACTATTAGGTGATCATTTGAGGACCTTTCCGGCGTCACTTCTGGATGATTTTCGGTATCCGTTCGGGATCCCGTCGGAATCAATGCGGGACTTTTACGGAATCATTTGGGATTCCTTCCGGCATCATTTCTGGATGGTTTTCGGGATTTGTCCTGGATCCCGTCGGGGTTATTTCGGGACCTTTTCGGGGCTAATACGGGATCATTTGGGGATCCTCTAGGGGTCGTTTCGTGACTTTTTCTGTATTATTTCGGGATCATTTTGGGACCCTTTCGGCATAATTTCTTGATGGTTTGCCGGATCCATCAGGGTCATTTCGGGACCATTTTGGGATCATTTGGGGACCCTTCCGAGATCATTTCTGGATCCGTCCGGGATGCCGTAGGAGCCATTTCGGGATTTTTTGTTACTTTTCCGGGATAGTTTTTGCACCCTTCCGGGATCATTTCTGGATCTGTGCGGGATCCCATCTGGGTCAATTCCGGACTATTTCGGGATCATTTTGGAATCCTTCCGGAATCATTTCTGTATGGTTTTCGCGATCCATCGTGGATCCCCTCGGAGCCATTTCGGAACTTTTTCTGGAGTTAGTCGGGATAATTTAGGGACCCTTCCTGGATATTTTCTGGATGGTTTCTGAAATCCGTCCGGGAGCCCGTCAGGGTAATTTCGGAACTTTTTCGGGACTATTTCGGGATCAATTTGGTACCCTTCAGGCATCATTTCTGTGTGGTTATCTGGATAAGTCTAGAATCGTGTCGTTGTCATTTCGGGTTTTTTTGGGACTACTTCGGTAACTTTTGGAAACACTTCCGGGCGTTTCTGGATGGTTTTCGGGATCCGTCCGCGATAGCGTCGGGGTCATTTCGTGGCTTTTTCTGGATAATTTCGTTATCATTTTGGGATCCTATCAGGTTATCAGCTCATAAAGTTCTTTTTTTACTCAGTTACAAAAATAAAATGCATTAGACAGAAAAAAAATTTTAAACAGATAACTTTATAAGCAGGCTAACGTGAATAGCCCACATATTTCATTTTCTCCTTGCGGACGGGGCCGCGGGTAAAGGCTAGTATATATTATAAATGGGAAAGTTTGGATGTTAAGATGTTTGGATGTTTGGATGTTTGGATGTTTAGATGTTTGGATGTTTGGATGTTTGGATGTTTGGATGTTTGGATGTTTGTCCAGACGATTGTCTTTGTGACTCAATAACGCAAGAACGGCTGGACCGATTTGGATGAAATTTTGAACACATATAGCCAATAGTCTAGAAGGATCTACTAGCTATATATTTTTCAAAAGGGGCATGGTCCCCGCCCCCTAGGAACAGTTATAATTTAATTATTATATTTTTTCGTCTTTGCGTCTGAATCACGCCAGAATGGCTACACGGATTTTGATGAAATTTGGGACACAGACAGTAGTCTACTAGCGAAATTTTTTTCGAACATGGAATGAGGGGTGGGGGTCCCACGACCCTTCGAGAAATTATTTTTCATAATTTTTACACATTATAACTTTACGTATACTGGCCTTCACCAATATCAGAGACTCAAGGGGTCAAATAAGTCGAGGGCTTACAAAGTAAGCAGTGACACCCTCCGCCCGCCCCCCTTTTTTTCCCCCTCTGGTGTAAAGCCATAAATTGTTATAACTCAATCTAAATTTTCTCCTAAATCAATAGTTTTTGGTATCTGGTACATACAGAACGAGATCTAGACAATTTTGGAGGAACGATCAGTGGTCCTCTCCTCTACTCCCGCCATCCGCCCTACATCAATTGTTTTTATTAGCACGCTTTTATTAGCTTTACCTGTATGTTTCTATCTAACTTTTTATTCGCTCCAATGCGCCTGCTGCCTTATTAACATGGTTTTATAATTAGCTTCACCTTATTTGTAATCCCGTAAGGGTCATATCGAGACCCTTCCGGGATCATTTCTGGATGGTTTTCGGGATCGGTCCGGGATTACGCCGGGGTAATTTCGGGACTTTTTCGGGACCATTTCGGGATCATTTTGGGACCCTTCCGGGATCATTTCTGTATAGTTTACGGGATCCGTCCGGGATCCCGTCGGGGTTATTTTGGAACATTTTCGGGACTATTCCGGAATCATTTCGGGACTATTTCGCGATCATTTGGGGACCCTTCCGGCATCATTTCTGAATGGTTTTCGGGATCCGTGCGGGATCTCGTCGGGGTCATATGGGGACTTTTTCGGGATCATTTGAGGGCTCTTCCGGCATCATTTCTGGATGGTTTTCGGGATCCGTCCGGGATATCGTCGGGGTCATTTGGGGACTTTTTCGGGATCATTTGGGGGCTCTTCCGACATCATTTCTGGATGGTTTTCGGGATCCGTCCGGGATCTCGTCGGGGTCATTTGGGGACTTTTTCGGGATCATTTTGGGGCTCATCCGGCATCATTTCTGGATGGTTTTCGGGATCCGTCCGGGATCCCGTCGGGGTCATTTCAGGACTTTTTCGCGCCTAATACGGGATCATTTGGGAACCCTTTCGGCATCATTTCTGGATGGTTTTCGGGATCCGTCCGGGATCCCGTCGGGGTCATTTCGGGACTTTTTCGCGACTAATACGGGATCATTTGGGAACCCTTTCGGCATCATTTCTGGATGGTTTTCGGGATCCGTCCGGGATCCCATTAGGGTAATTTCGGGACTATTAGGGGATCATTTGGGAACCTTTCCGGCATCATTTCTGGATAATTTTCGGGATCCGTCCGTGATGCCGACGAGGTCATTTCGGGACTATTTCGGGATCATTTGGGATACCTACCGGCATCATTTCTGGATGGTTTTTGGGATTCGTCCGGGATCCCGTCGTGGTCCTTTCGGGACTTTTTTTCAACTAATACGGGATCATTTGCGGACCCTTTCGGCATCATTTCTGGATAGTTGTCGGGATCCCGTCACGGTCATTTCGGGACTATTAGGGGATCATTTGAGGACCTTTCCGGCATCATTTCTGTATTGTTTTCGGAATCCTTTCGGGATCCCGTCAGGGTCATTTTGGGACTTTTTTGGGGCTAATACGGGATCATTTGGGGATCCTCTAGGGGTCGTTTCGTGACTTTTTCTGTTTTATTTCGGGATCATTTGGGGACCCTTCCGGCATAATTTCTTGATGGTTTGCCGGATCCATCAGGGTCATTTCGGGACTATTTTGGGATCATTTGGAGACCCTTCCGAGATCATTTCTGGATCCGTCCGGGATGCCGTAGGAGCCATTTCGGGATTTTTTGTTACTTTTCCGGGATAGTTTTTGGACCCTTCCGGGTTCATTTCTGGATCTGTGCGGGATCCCATCTGGGTCATTTCCGGACTATTTCGGGATCATTTTGGGATCCTTCCGGAATCATTTCTGTATGGTTTTCGCGATCCGTCGTTGATTCCCTCAGAGCCATTTCGGAACCTTTTCTGGAGTATGTCGGGGTCATTTGGGGACCTTTTCGGGATCATTTGGGGCTCTTCCGGCATCATTTCTGGATGGTTTTCGGGATCCGTGCGGGATCTCGTCGGGGTCATTTGGGGACTTTTTCGGGATCATTTGGGGGCTCTTCCGGCATCATTTCTGGATGGTTTTCGGGATCCGTCCGGGATATCGTCGGGGTCATTTGGGGACTTTTTCGGGATCATTTGGGGGCTCTTCCGGCATCATTTCTGGATGGTTTTGGGATCCGTCCGGGATCCCATCAGGGTAATTTCGGGACTATTAGGGGATCATTTGTGGACCTTTCCGGCATCATTTGTGGATAATTTTCGGTATCCGTCCGGGATGCCGACGAGGTCATTTCGGGATTATTTCGGGATCATTTGGGATACCTACCGGCATCATTTCTGAATGGTTTTTGGGATTCGTCCGGGATCCCGTCGGGGTCATTTCGGGACTTTTTCTCGACTAATACGGGATCATTTGCGGACCCTTTCGGCACAATTTCTGGATAGTTGTCGGGATCCGTTCGGGATCCCGTCACGGTCATTTCGGAACTATTAGGGGATCATTTGAGGACCTTTCCGGCATCATTTCTGGATAGTTTTTGGAATCCTTTCGGGATCCCGTCAGGGTCATTTCGGGGCTTTTTCGGAATCATTTCAGGATTCGTCCGGGAACCCGTCAGGGTAATTTCTGGACTTTTCCGAGACTATTTCGGGATCATTTTGGGACCTTCCCAAGATCATTTCTGGATGGATTTCGGGATTTGTCCGGGATGCCCTCAGGGTCATTTTGGGACTATTAGGTGAGCATTTGAGGACCGTTCCGGCATCACTTCTGGATGGTTTTCGGTATCCGTTCAGATTCCCGTCGGAATAATTGCGGGACTTTTTCGGGATCATTGGGGTCCCTTCCAAAATCATTTCTGGATGGTTTTTGGGATTCGTCCGGCATCCCGTCGGGGTCATTTCGGGACTTTTTCTCAACTAATACGGGATCATTTGCGGGCCCTTTCGGTATCATTTCTGGATAGTTGTCGGGATTCGTTCGGGATCCCGTCAGGGTCTTTTCGGAACTATTGGGAGATCATTTGAGGACCTTTCCGGCATCATTTCTGGTTAGTTTTCGGGATCCTTTCCGGGTCCCATCAGGGTCACTACTTTTCGTCGGGGTCGGTACTTTTTCGGCATCATTTAAGATTGGTTTTCAGGATTCGTCCGGTATCAGTCAGGGTAATTTCTGGACTTTTCCCAGACTATTTCGGGATAATTTTGGGACCCTCCCAAGATCATTTCTGGATGGATTTCGGGATCTGTCCGGGATGCCGTCAGGGTCATTTTGGGACTATTAGGTGATCATTTGAGGACCTTTTCGGCATCACTTCTGGATGGTTTTCGGTATCCGCTCAGGATCCCGTCGGAATTATTGCGGGACTTTTTCGGGATCATTTGGTGTCCCTTCCGGCATCATTTCTGGCTGGTTTTTGGGATTCGTCCGGCATCCCGTCGGTTTCATTTCGGGACTTTTTCTCGACTAATACGGAATCATTTGCGGGCCCTTTCGGCATCATTTCTAGATAGTTGTCGGGATCCGTTCGGGATCCCGTCAGGGTCTTTTCGGAACTATTAGGTGATCATTTGAGGACATTTCCGGTATCATTTCTGGATAGTTTTCGGGATCCTTTCGGGGTCCAGTCAGGGTCATTTCGGGACTTTTTCGGGATCATTTAGAGATGGCTTTCAGGATTCGTCCGGGAACCCGTCAGGGTAATTTCTGAACTTTTCCGAGACTATTTCGGGATAATTTTGGGACCTTCCCAAGATCATTTCTGGATGGATTCTGGGATCAGTCCGGGATGCCGTCAGGGTCATTTTGGTATTAGGTGATCATTTGAGGGCCTTTCCGGCATCACTTCTGGATGGTTATCGGTATCCGATCAGGATTCCCTCGGAATCATTGCGGGACTTTTTCGGGATCATTTGTGGTCCCTCCCAAGATCATTTCTGGATGGATTTCGGGATCTGTCCGGGATCCCGTCAGGGTCATTTAGGGGTGCGTTCGAGATCCCGTCAGGGTCATTTCGGGACTTCTTCGGGAATATATCGGGATCATTTCTGGATGGTTTAAGGGATCCGTCCATGACCCCTTAAGGGTCATTTCGGGACTATTAGGTGATCATTTGAGGACCTTTCCGGCGTCACTTCTGGATGATTTTCGGTATCCGTTCGGGATCCCGTCGGAATCAATGCGGGACTTTTACGGAATCATTTGGGATTCCTTCCGGCATCATTTCTGGATGGTTTTCGGGATTTGTCCGGGATCCCGTCGGGGTTATTTCGGGGCCTTTTCGGGGCTAATACGGGATCATTTGGGGATCATCTAGGGGTCGTTTCGTGACTTTTTCTGTATTATTTCGGGATCATTTTGGGACCCTTTCGGCATAATTTCTTGATGGTTTGCCGGATCCATCAGGGTCATTTCGGGACCATTTTGGGATCATTTGGGGACCCTTCCGAGATCATTTCTGGATCCGTCCGGGATGCCGTAGGAGCCATTTCGGGATTTTTTGTTACTTTTCCGGGATCATTTCTGGATCTGTGCGGGATCCCATCTGGGTCAATTCCGGACTATTTCGGGATCATTTTGGAATCCTTCCGGAATCATTTCTGTATGGTTTTCGCGATCCATCGTGGGTCCCCTCGGAGCCATTTCGGAACTTTTTCTGGAGTTAGTCGGGATAATTTAGGGACCCTTCCTGGATATTTTCTGGATGGTTTCTGAGATCCTTCCGGGAGCCCGTCAGGGTAATTTCGGAACTTTTTCGGGACTATTTCGGGATCAATTTGGTACCCTTCAGGCATCATTTCTGTGTGGTTATCTGGATAAGTCTAGAATCGTATCGTTGTCATTTCGGGTTTTTTTTGGGACTACTTCGGGAACTTTTGGAAACACTTCCGGGGCGTTTCTGGATGGTTTTCGGGATCCGTCCGCGATAGCGTCGGGGTCATTTCGTGGCTTTTTCTGGATAATTTCGTTATCATTTTGGGATCCTATCAGGTTATCAGCTCATAAAGTTCTTTTTTTTACTCAATTACAAAAATAAAATGCATTAGACAGAAAAAAAATTTTAAACAGATAACTTTATAAGCAGGCTAACGTGAATAGCCCACATATTTCATTTTCTCCTTGCGGACGGGGCCGCGGGTAAAGGCTAGTAATATATAAGATTAAGATATTCAACTTTTATTTTCACATCAGTAGGTAGTCTATAAAGGCCGCATCATATAAGAAGCTTTTCATATAGATGTGTTTAACGCAATCTTATGCATGATTAGTAGATATCACGTATTTTTATGGAGAACGGCAAATTGAGCGACACTGGCGCCATCTGATATGGAAAAGTTGCCAAATGTCAACTTTTGTTGCAAGTAAAGCTTAAGAATAACTCGACATTTGCTTTGGCTAGGGGTGCTCTCACACTTTGCAAGTGGAATTATTTTTCCCACTTGTTGATACTTTTCTAACATTTTTCACAGTTAACTGCAATTTAACAAATTAATAGGATAAAAAATACATATGTGATCAAGTATTTTTCTTTTATAGTGAGAATGTTTATAACATCGCTTTGCTAAATTTTGTATGTAAATGGGCAAGGTGCAATAAACTTCAACTACCAAGTCTGAAGTTTTCTCATATTTACAAGCGCAACATCTTGCGTTATTGTGGCGATGTTACTGGCATGCATGAGATTGCGTTGAACGCATCTTTATGAAAAAATTCACTGTAGTAGCCTTTCTGAAAATCCAAAAGTCGGTGGTTCAACGGAAATTCGTTCGCATACTTGACATCGCTTGAATTTATGACTCGAAGTATTCCAACCCGTTTCGACACTGAAAAACGTGTAAAATTTCATGCCTCCTGCTTTCCAGGAAGTAACATAAAACTTGGTCGAAAGATTCCAAGTGTCGTATGAACTATGTTGTTGTCTCAACCTGTGAGCCTCAGTCTTCCTAACTACATATGTGTGAGGTTTCAAGTTTGTAGCTCGATGGAAAGTTTATTTAAACTTGATAGCGAAATTCATCCGTTCGGTAACAAATTTCTTAATATCTCACCCCGGCGCCAACTACCGGAATGTTAAAAAATGCTTGGCGCGATTTACCTCCGAGGAAATTTGAAACAAACTTCTTTTCCATTTGCGTTGTGCTTTTTTCTACAAATTGGCAAGACGGGACCTACGTGACTCCGCCGACACGGCAGCTGTAAAGCAGATGAATTCTTACTGATAAGCATAAATAAACTCGCAATGTTTGCAAATCACTGTGGAGGTTGAATTAAAATTAAATTAAGTAGTACAAGGGCTCCTCTACAGCACTGTCATGAGGTTGTCAACTAAGTGTGCGGTATTAAGTTCATGCTCAATGGGAAGTATGTTTTGTGCTCTTGCACTGCGCTCCCAAGGCCAAGGCATTTAAGAGTGGCAAAGCTATCAGATCTAGTAACAAGTGGTATAGATTCTAGAAAGCCTCTAGTATTTGCCAATAGGACGGGGATATTCGATAACATAGGTCCTAGTTTCTTATAGGGATTTTCAGTTTAGTCGTTGACCAAACCTTCTCTTATTTACATGTAATAAAATTATTAAATATTGGGAGAACCATGCTCAAATAGGAGTTATCTATAAACAAGCCGGCAATAACGGTGAATTTGGGAGAGCAGCCAAGACATATCCCGCAGAGCACTTATACTATTTACTTTACTACATAATTATGTTATTCTATATGACATACGATTTTTATCATATGATTTTTTGCTTTTATTCTAAGATGGATCGGCTCAACGCAATTCCAGCCGAATCATGCCAGGCGTGCTTTCCCTTCTTTCGACGAGCCTAAATTCAAAGCCACTTTCGACGTAACAATCAGACGTCCCAAGCACTACAATACATTTGGAAATACAAGGATTTCAAAGAAAATTTCTTATGGGTGAGTTCTACTTATATCATCGCGTCTACTGACTTCCGTTAAAAATAATAATGCAATATTACAGAGACTATGAGGAAGATATATATGTGAGAACTCCACACATGTCTACCTATTTATTGGCATTTATCGTTTCCGAGTTCACGCAACGATATAACAGTCAATTTGGAGTGATTTCGCGTCCAGAGTACTACGATCAAACCGAATATAGCTTTAACGTTGGCCAAGAAATTCTAAGCAAATTGGACAGCTACTTTGGTATTAAATATTATGATATGGGTAATGATAAAATGCATATGGCTGCCATTCCTGATTTTTCCGCT
The DNA here is from genome assembly GCF_040869045.1 of Eurosta solidaginis. Lineage (NCBI taxonomy): Eukaryota > Metazoa > Arthropoda > Insecta > Diptera > Tephritidae > Eurosta > Eurosta solidaginis. The sequence goes on from NC_090319.1 coordinate 256,604,836, forward strand.
GGCGCTATGGAGAATTGGGGCCTGTTGACCTATAGAGAAAGAGCTTTGCTTTACGATGTTAGCTCTACAACGCTTAGCGCTAAACAATCAATTGCCACAGTGGTAGCTCATGAACAGACTCATATGTGGTTTGGTGATTTGGTCACTTGTGATTGGTGGAGTTATACTTGGCTGAATGAAGGATTTGCACGATACTTTCAATACTTTGGTACAGCAATGGTATGATTTAGTCAGGCAATGTCTAATATACATATGTATGTATTCCATAAAAATTTGGTTTTTTCATTTCCATAGGTTGAAACAGGACTGGGTTTGGACCAACAATTTGTGTTCGATCAAGTTCAATCAGTTATGGGAATGGACTCTACAAATAGCACCAATCCCATGAGCGATGAAAACACTCACACACCTACCGATTTGAGTCGTATGTTCAACAGCATTTCGTACAATAAAGGTGCCAGTGTTATTCGCATGATTAAACATGCAATGGGCGAAGAAAATTTTAAAGCCTCACTACAGGCCTATCTGAAAAAAAAGTACATACCTATACACCTATATAACATGAATATTTGGGATTACATGTTTGCGCTTAAGGTACTAAAAATAAATTTTTCCTTTTTTTAGCCAATACCAAAACTCCGTTCCAGCAAATCTGCTCGAAATTTGGCAAGAACATTGGCCTGCAGAAACTAAACTATACGCAGAATCTGTTTACAATGGCTTTACACAACAAGTTGGTTATCCTCTTATAACTGTTAAATTATCCGATGACAAAAACTCGTTCAGCATTAAACAGAAGCGTTTCTTGCTCAAAGATCATGAAATTTGTGACAATTCCCTGCTTTACACAGTTCCAATATCTTATACGACCAGCAACGAAAAAGATTTTAAGTCCACAACTCCTAAGTTCTATTTAAATCCAACGAAGTCTGAAGTCAAGTTTGCATTAGACAACAACGTCGAATGGATAATTTTCAACATACAAGAATCTGGTTACTACCGCGTCAACTACGATGAAAGTAATTGGCACGCCATCAAAAATGCTTTAAGCTCAAGCAACTGGGGTGGCATTCACTCACTGAATCGTGCACAAATAATTGATGATCTTTTCAACTTAGCGCGCGCTAATGTCATAGAATATGACTTAGCCCTCAAAATACTCGAGTACTTAGCAACTGAAATCGAATACGTGCCGTGGAGCTCAGCTTTTAGTGGTTATTCGTATGTTATCATCCGTCTTGGTGATGACATTCAAAGCTTCGCCGCATATATTCTTGAACTTATTGAAAAGGCGTACCAGCAGCTTGGTTTCGATGAGCGCACTACCGACACTGCATTAGAAATTTATGCTCGCGCCAAGATCTTGTCATTCGCTTGTCAATTCGGTAACACAGACTGCATCGAGAAATCAAAGAAGCATTTTGCCAATATTGGCACAGCTGCCGTACCTGTGAACGTCCGGTCGGTTGTGTATTGTAATGCCTTGCGTTATGGCAATGAAAGTAGTTATGATACACTATTTAAGAAGTTTTTAACTAGCAATTCAGCAACTGAGCAAACCCTGATCATTAATTCGTTGGGATGTGTGAAGGATACCAAACTAATTGAGAAATATTTTAAAACAATTATAAGCGATGACATTCGGCGCCAGGATAAGGCAAGCGCACTCAGCAGCCTATACACTTCTAACAACGAAAATGTCGCGACAGTCTTTAAATTGGTTACAGAAAACTTTGAGGAGCTTGCTAATTCGTAAGTACTACTTATCTGAAGCTAAAAATGGAACTAATTTTAAGTGCTTAAATATATTTAATTGTCGTTTTATAGTATGGGTGACTATTCCTCGGTGGCTTCAGCCCTTTCCGGCATGGCTTCACGTTTTACCAAAGAGAGTGAACAGCAGAGTTTGAAGGAGTTTAATCAAAGGAACAAATCTAAATTTGGTAGTTCAGCATCGACATTGGACTCAGCTGAAAAGACGGTGGCAGAAAATTTAGTTTGGGCCAAAAATAGGCTGGGTAGCTTCAAGAACTATTTGCAGCTACGCAAATCCAACGGTGCTGCAACGAATTCTGTTGCCCTTCTGGCTCTACTTCTATGTGTGGTTCTTGGGCGCTTGTTACATTAAAAGTGCTTTGTAATAACCACATAGAAATTGTATATACGCACGTACATAATTATTTTAGCTTTATAACATATTTGAATTAATTACGAATAAGTATCCATCACGTCATTTCGTCGTCTAAGAGCTGTTTTTTTTTTAAGTAATATCGCTATTTTTTATGAAGAGACAAAATTCTACAATGGATTTCCCATTTTAGGTTTAATAATGGATTTTGATGGATTTTGGGGCCCTGATCATTACGTTTGATCAACGTCAGGTTTTAAAAGAGTTAAAAAATTGTGTCTTTTTTATTTCATATTAAGAGATGTGGGAAACTAATAAATATTTCTGAAATGAGTTCAAAAAAAATTGGTTTGGTAACTGAATTATATTTCTTCTAAGTCCTTAAATCTAATTGGAACATCAGTGGCACAGGATTGGAGTCCCAGAAAATGGAACACCCAAATACCTTAGGAAGCATTTCCCAAGCGAGGTCCCCTTCGGCGGTATGACTTGCTGTCAAACAAGCCGGTATCATTTATCGTTCTGACAAATGCCTTGACCGTTCTTGCAGGCATCTCATTTGTTGCTTTAACTGTCTTGCACTCTAAAATCTTGGGTGTGACGCTCGATCAGGATCTACATTTTGGAGAGCATGCAACCGCAATTGTTCCGAAAACCCAGAGCGGTAATAAAATCAACAAATCTCTTGCCGGCAGCACTTGGGGTAAAGGCAAAGAAACGCTCATTACTACTTACAAAGCAATTGGCCAGCCGATTCATGCTAGGCGTCTCCGCCTAACCGCTACGGGCTGTTTTCTTATGTCCCAAGAACACCACCTTCACAGCGAGGCGAGATAATTCCCAAAACAGTTTCTGTTGCATAGCCAGAAACTTGGGCATCCCAATAGACATCTGATTGATGAGGGTAGCCTCTCAGAGGCTTAGAGAGTCATCTCCGTAAGCATTATGAGGAAGTACAGAATCTGAGAACACAGCCATATGAAGCAAAAAAGCACAAGCAGGTCCTCAGTGATATCCACAAACAGGCGTCGGACCTCTATGTCACGAATTGCCCGACGAACGCAGTACATAAAGAAAAATACTCAGAACTAGCAGAATAGGAACGCACTCTCCCTAGGGAAACGCACGTCACTCTAGCTCAACTTCTATCTGGGTACTGGAACAGTTTAAACTCTCACCTCTCCAGAATCAACCCTGACATACAAAATGTATGTCCTGCTTTTAACGTGTCCCCACATGACACCAATCATCTCTTCAATTGTAATGTGGAACCAACGCCTCTAACATCCCTCCCATTATGGGCCACCTCTGTTGAAATAGCAAGTTTCCTTGCACTCCCATTAGATATTGATGGCAATTTGTGATTTGTCGTACCTATTGGATGAGGCGAAGCACTGCTACAATAATAACGTGACCATTCCCCGTTCTCTTTGTTTATTAGTATCCCCATGCTAGGACTTTTTCAACCGTGCTGTTTCGCTGGAGGGGTCTATGTCCGTACAGACATTTTTCCATGAGACTCTCTTCGCCCTGGAAATTTCACGCTCCCTTTGATCCCTTTACTCGTCCTGGCACGTTTCGCTTTCCGCAGTGTTTGCCAGCTTTAACATTTCTGTTACCTGTCTTCTAAGAAGACTCAGCTCATCTCCCCATCATGGCAGCTTTGTCTATCCTCTGAATCTTTTAGAGGACAAGCTCTGTTATACGCAGTCATAAACTTCCTTGTTAGGAAATCATTGCACTCCTCCATTTCCTCCAAATTGGCAACCACTTTGGTATGTCCCAGTTTTGTTTATACATGTTTTTGGAATTTCATTCACTTCGTGGACCTAGGGTTTCTAAATGTTCCATCCTTCTCTACCCTTTTCAGTGGAATGCTGGAGATGATATACGCATGGTCGGAGAAGGATGGTGTAGCAATAACCATCCATTCATACCTTTATCAAGAACATTGCTGGATGTTGGACCAACGTATGTGGGGACACTTACCTTGTTGGCTATCTGCAAATTGGTTTGCAGGATGTAACAAAATAGAGATTTACCTCGCTCATTTGTATATCCTCCTCCCCACGCATTGTGGTGCGCATTTGCGTCGCCGCCTATGAGCGCCAAATCCACACACGATGAGCCCAGAAATCTTTTCTCCCAATGAGGGCCACGGGTTCTGGATTAGCGCCACGTCAAACGAACCTTCCTCAAAGTTTAGGAGGAGTTCGCTCTATGCCATTTTACTGTGTTGGAGGTTTATAAGTAAGACTCGCAGCACCACTGGGATGTTTTTCCCAAACCAACACCTTCGTCTGGATGTCTTCGTCTTCCCCTTGCCCTTTTGGTTTAAGGCTTTCGATACCCTCTTCAGCCTCTCAAACTTGTTTCTAATTACGATTTTTATCTCGGAACTTCTTTACCCGAGTCGTAAATGCTGTGCTGGGTGTTCCTCTGTGCGATTCGCAGCACCATTTGGATGTTGGTCGTCTTCTAACACCTTCGTGGTGACGTCGGCGTCCTCCACTTGTCCCTTTTCTCTAGGGCTTTTGAGGTCCTTTTCGACTTCGCCCACTTCTAGCGTTTTATGAATGTTATCCTCGGAACTTCTTTTCCTGAATCGCATATTAAGCTCAAGCTTTTTGCCGAGCTGCGTGCACAATATAAGCTCCGCTTATTTGTTTATTTGGAAGATGTAGAACTGACCTTCCTCCGTAGGCCGAGATACAGTAAGTACCTACCAATCAGGTGTCTGTATATTCGGATTCTGATTCTGCAGTTGCAGCGTATCCTCCGACTTCATCACGCATGGTATCCATATTTTAACGTTTGGTACCATGGTGATTTGCTCTTTATCTACCACCTCAAAGCGCGCGTCTATGCCTTGCCTTTGGAGGTTTGCAACCACTTCCTCCAGCCACCGCAATCTCTCGATTAGATATTGAGTCATTCATCTTGGTCGTACGACCACCTGCCGGAAAAGGCGGGCTCAGGGTTCCAGTATTAAATACGGTGAAAGAGGCGTCCGCCACAGCAGCGCCTCTTAATGTGGTAAGGTCATCAATACTTCCCAGGGTAGCCCGGTATCGGGAAGGCTCTATTCGAATTCAGCCGAATATATCCCCTGGCTGCAAATCGTTCAATGGTTCTTGGTCATCGGCATCCCGCTGCTCTCCTATTAGGCGAAATGGCGAAGATGCCAGTCCTAAGCCGCTCCGTCTCATAGTCGGGCGCTATGGAGTTCGGTTAAGACCTCACACCAACTGCAAGATGCCTACCCTAGTGAGGGAATCAGACGACAAAAAAAAAAACATAAAAACATTAAATTTTGCGCAAAATTAAATGTTTTTTTTTTTTTTTTTGTCGGTGGGATTACTTTCTGAATTTTGCACTAGTCCAAAAAGTTTTGGAAATCATTGTAATCATTAGAGCTGCAAACAAATTATAGAAGTTGCGCAATTGTACGATGAGATTGAAATATTTATTAGCTCCTGCATTTGTTCCAGAGGAAATGGTAGCTGATGCTTCCGGATTGATATTTGAAAGGAATTTCAGGTGGATAGCGAAGAAACGGAATATAAATCCGAAATAGAAAACTTATAGAGTTATTTCGAGGTAACATATTGTAACGAATTTTACTTGCAAATCCTCTTATTTGCAATCCTCTGCTAAGTTCGAATCACTAAACTGTTGAATAAATAACTCCAATATTGGATAATGGAAAAATGGCCTTTATTAAAGTACTTCACAATACACTCAACTGTGCAACGAATAGCTTGCTTAATAACCACACTGATTGATAGCTCAATGAAACTCTACTATTCAAAATAATACTGCTATTGCTCGCTAGATATCGTCTTTATCGCAACTGCTTGACAACTCAAATCAAACTGAATTCTTCTTACTCGCCTGCCCCGCTTTTATAGTTTACGCTGCATACTTCTAGGCTCTTCCATTTCCAGAACTTACCAACTATATTCGTGTGTGTATAGTTCTCATATAGTTTCTACTTGTTTACAATTGTCTACTTTTTAGCGCTTCTCAGATGTACATATGTGAGTTTGTAGTTTACAGTCTCCCGCACACACATAAGCGTATAAGTAAATTCATCTGTGTGTGACATCTCATCTCTCGCTGCCTTGTATGTAAATGGTGCTCGTCGGAATGTGTACATATGTGTAGACGCAATTATTGATTCGTTTATGTAGATACATAATGATTGAATTATTGATGTGAATTCACGTCACTGCTTAGCATCGGCCTGGAGATGGCAGCACTCCTTAGTTTTGCTAATATTCGTAACAATATATTGGACTGCCACTTCCTAGAACACAGCCACGTTGAAAGAAGGCGTTATATCCAATCGATTTATGGAAGATGTATAATATCACGAAATTGGGTAAAGCCCGAACAAATAATTCCATCGACGGGTAGCACAAAGCCAATTGAAGTGCCCAACATATTTAATTTCATTAATAAAATAAAAAACGCACAGGCAATAACAGAAACAAAACTTCTGGAAATTTCAGCTAGAGGCGAGCCATATAGAAAAGGCAAGATATCGACAAGCATTTTGTTTAATATTGCAAATTAATTTGAAAAATATAAACGCGAAAACAGTTTAATTAATTTCATGCTCGCCGTTGCACACAATTAAAATTCTAGTTTGTATTACTTTTTCTCTATACATAATCTAATATATAAAATTCTTCTGTCACGGTTTTAGAGGCTGAACTCCTCCGAAACGGCTGAACCGATTCTCATGAAATTTTGTGAGCATATTGGGTAGGTCTGAGAATCGGCCAACGTCTACCTTTTTTCGCTACGTGTCTAGGGTCTTGAGATCAAAACGTGGACCCGGGTACCCCTAGAATGTGTTTATACAATATGGATGTAAAATGAAAGCTGTTGATGAGTCTATAGTACAGGATAATTTTCATACAACTTGGAGGCTAGGTTCTCGAGATATAGCCCAAAACGTGGTTCCGGGTACCCCTAGAATGTGCTTATACAATATGGATATCAAATGAAATCTGTTGATGAGTGCTATAGTACAGGATGATTTTCATACAACTGGGAGGATAAGGTCTCGAGATATAGCCCAAAACGTGGCCGGATACACCTAGAATGTGTTTTTACATTATGGGTATCAAATGAAAGCTGTTGATGAGTGCTATAGTACAGGATAATTTTCATACCCCCTAGTGACTAGGGTCTCCAGATATAGGCGAAAACGTGGACCCGGGTACCCCTAGAATGTGTTTATACAATATGGATATCAAATGAAAGCTGTTGATGAGTGCTATAGTACAGGATAATTTTCATACAATTGGGAGGCTACGGTCTCGAGATATAGCCCAAAACATGGACCCGGGTACCCCTAGAATGTCTTTATACAATATGGATATCAAATGAAAACTGTTGATGAGTGCTATAGTACAGGATAATTTTCATACAACTGAGAGGCTAGGGTCTCGATATATAGCCCAAAACGTGGATCCGGGTACCCCTAGAATGTGTTTATACAATATGGATATCAAATGGAAGCTGTCGATGAGTGCTATAGTACAGGATAGTTTGCATACAACTGGGAGGCTAGGGTCTCGAGATATAGCCCAAAACATGGACCCGGGTACCCCTAGAATGTGTTTATAAAACATGGATATCAAATCAAAGCTGTTGATGAGTGCTATAGTACAGGATACTTTTCATACAACTGGGAGGCTAGGGTCTCGAGATATAGCCCAAAACGTGGACCCGGATACCCCTAGAATGTGTTTATACAACATGGATATCAAATGAAATCTGTTGATGAGTGCTATAGTATAGATAATTTTCATAGAACTGGGAGGCTAGGGTCTCGAGATATATCCCAAAACGTGGACCCGGGTACCCCTAAAATGTGTTTATACAATACGGATATCAAATGAAAAGTGTTGATGAGTGCTATAGTACAGGATAATTTTCATACAACTGGGAGGCTAGGGTCTCGAGATATAACCCAAAACGTGGACCCGGGTACCCCTAGAATGTGTTTATACAATATGGATATCAAATGGAAGCTGTTGATGAGTGCTATAGTACAGGATAATTTGCATACAACTGGGAGGCTAGGGTCTCGAGATATAGCCCAAAACGTGGACCCGGGTACCCCTAGAATGTGTTTATAAAACATGGATATCAAATGAAAGCTGTTGATGAGTGCTATAGTACAGGATAATTTTAATACAACTGGGAGGCTAGGCTCTCGAGATATAGCCCAAAACGTGGACCCGGATACCCCTAAAATGTGTTTATACAATACGTATATCAAATGAAAAGTGTTGATGAGTGCTATAGTACAGGATAATTTTCATACAACTGGGAGGCTAGGGTCTCGAGATATAACCCAAAACGTGGACCCGGGTACCCCTAGAATGTGTTTATACAATATGGATATCAAATGGAAGCTGTTGATGAGTGCTATAGTACAGGATAATTTGCATACAACTGGGAGGCTAGGGTCTCGAGATATAGCCCAAAACGTGGACCCGGGTACCCCTAGAATGTGCTTATACAACATGGATATCAAATGAAATTTGTTGATGAGTGCTATAGTACAGGATAATTTTCATAGAACTGGGAGGCTAGGGTCTCGGGATATATCCCAAAACGTGGACCCGGGTAGCCCTAGAATGTGTTTATACAATACGGATATCAAATGAAAACTGTTGATGAGTGCTATAGTACAGGATAATTTTCATACAACTGGGAGGCTAGGGTCTCGAGATATAACCCAAAACGTGGACCCGGGTACCCCTAGAATGTGTTTATACAGTATGGATATCAAATGAAAGCTGTTGATGAGTGCTATAGTACAGGATAATTTTCATACAACTGGGAGGCTAGGGTCTCGAGACACAGCCGAAACGCGGACCCTGATGCACCTAGAATGTGTTTTACATTATGGGTATCAAATTTAAGCTGTTGATGTGTGCTATAATACAGAGTAAATTTTACACCGCTAAGTGACTAGGGTATCGAGATATAGGACAAAACATGGACCCGGATACCCCTAGAATGTGTGTGTATTATGGATATCAAATGAAAGCTGTTGCTGAGAGCTCTAAAGTTCATTGTGATATTCGATTTAGTCGCACCAACCTGGCAAAGCTGATAAATATGCATGCGAAGCCGAAATAAAGACAAGAATTAATAATACCCACATACCCATTTACATACGTCCTATTCGATTTGCCTGAAATTTCGCATATAAATTTACCTATATTAGTATTTACGATGCTTTTTTCCGGGAAGTATACCAGAGACGGACGGGGGCTGGGATAAGGGCTAGGACTGGGGCTGAGACTCGGAGTGGGACCGGGACTGAGACTCGGAATGGGACTGAAACGAAATACATACCACCCTCTGGGACTGGCAATAAGAGATGAAGAAGAAGGAGAAAAACTTGAGAGAAGAGAAAAGAGAGAAGGAGACTGATAGAGATAAAATAAGACGAAGATGGAGATGAAACGAAAAAGACGGAGGGAGGAGAGAATAAAAAGGTTAGGAAAAAGTGTAGAGAGGTAGGGCAAAGTTAGACGGAAGAAGCTTATTAAAATGTATGCAGATAGGCCAAATTTAGGGCAGAACAACATCTGCCGGGTCTGCTAGTACTCTCTAAATAAGTAAAATTCCTGAGTTTTGAGAAAAATTAAATGTTCTTTCTGCCGTCTGATTACTTTCTGAATTTTGACTACTGAATTTATCTTTCTGAAATTTGATTTCTGAAACTTGAGTTCTGAATTTGGACCTCTGAATTTTGTCTTTATGAAAATAGGGTTCTGACTGTTGTTTTCTGATGAAATGTGTTTCTGGATTTGTTTTCTTCTGAAATTATGGGGGGCACCTCGAATATGAACCCCTGTACTAAATTTTAAACAAATCGCAGCGTGAATAAGAGTATTTCAATTTAGTCTTCAATGGTCCATTTCCCGGCAAGAAAAGTTTAAAGAATAATAAGCTAGTCAAGGAAGTACCTTTGTACCAAATTCCAAGAAAAACGCACCGTAATTTCTATTTTTTGGAATTGTCGGCCAATTTCCCACTTCCCGGAAAGAAAAGTTTTTCAAATATTAACTTCGAAAATTGCACCATGGAAAAGATTTTTTGGAAGAGATCGGCCACTGACCCACTTCCCGGAAGAAAAAGATTCATAATTAAGCTAACCAATGAAGAAAAGAATGAACCATATCCAATATGAAGCATCCTAAAATCCCTTTTCTCTTCTAACCCGTCTGCTACATGGTACAATTCCAAAATTTCAATACAAGTATCAAGGGTTTGAACAACCAACTAAACCATTTTACTCAACAGGTATAGCACACAATTATTGAATGTAATAAACCTTTTCTTTGACCTTCCACAGAAGAATCGTTGAAAAATGCATGCTTAAATTAGAATAGGTAAAGGAGCTTCTTTACCCCTGTAAGTGGAACAAGGGAAAACTTTATTTCCAACGAAGAACACCGCATTCCTCTGAAGAGAATGCTTTACTATCAACTTCCAAATCTGAAAAGACCGCGATACGCTGATGAGAATACTTCATTGTCAACTTCATCGGAGAAAAGACTGCATAGCTACGTTATGCTTTATTGTAAACTTCTTCAAAGTTGAACTCCCTTGCATGGTAGAAAGCCACACATGCGAGATGAAATAACAGTCACCGCATCCGAATCCCCAGGCAGGAGACAAGACCTGTATACTAGTATTGAAGATACAATATATACAGGTCACGAATGTTCCCCGCGGTACAGTTTTTATCGATTTTATAGTCGCCTTTCACGCCCGGTATACCTATATACCTTGAGCATTTTCTACTACCCCTAAGCCGCAGGGGGAAACACACAAGTACAGAAGAAATATGTATAATAAGATATACATACTGGCACTGAAAATGAGTAAGGATAGCGATTAGAAAATCGGCCAAAGCTTACGATTGTCCGCCGTGGAAAACTCAACTTGGATTAAAAACTAGCATTTTTAATTAATTCACAGTGTAATATTATCTATAGTAGAGTTTGGAAAAATAATTGAATCGAATCGTGTTTGTTGATATTTGTGGATTTTAAAAAGTAAATAGTTCATTCGGGTTTTTAAGTTGTATGTTAAGTAAGTCAAAACAATAATATAGGTTATTTAGTCATAAAATTTATTAAATAGGACGAGATAAACACCGCACTGAAGAGGAGAAGAATTTTGTAATAAGTTAAACAAAAAGACAAGTAAGGAAGGTTAAGTTCGGGTGTAACCGAACATTACATACTCTGTTGAGAGCTATGGTGACAACATAAGGCAAAATAACCATGTAGGAAAATGAACCGAGGGAAACCCTGGAATGTGTTTGTATGACATGTGTATCAAATGAAAGGTATTAAAGAGTATTTTATGAGGGAATGGGCCGTAGTTCTATAGGTGGACTCCATTTAGGCATATAGCCTTAAAGGTGGATCAGGGTTGACTCTAGAATGCGTTTGTACGATATGGGTACCAAATGAAAGGTGTTAATGAGTATTTTAAAAGGGAGTAATCCTTAGTTCCATAGGTGGACGCCGTTTCGAGATATCGCCACAAAGGTGGACCAGGGGTGACCCTAGAATTTGTTTGTACAATATGGGCATCAAACGAATGATGTTAATGAGTATTTTAAAAGGGAGTGGGCCTTAGTTCTATAGGTGGATGCCGTTTCGAAATATCGCCATAAAGGTGGACCAGTGGTGACTCTAGAATGTGTTTGTACGATATGAGTATCAAATTAAAGGTATTAAGGAGGGTTTTAAAAGGGAGTGGTGGTTGTTGTATAGGTGGTCGCCTTTTCGAGATATCGCCATAAAGGTGGAACAGGGGTGACTCTAACATGCGTTTGTACGATATGGGTATCAAATGAAAGGTGGTAATAAGTATTTTAAAAGGGAGTAATCCTTAGTTCCATAGGTGGACGCCTTTTCGAGATATCGCCATAAAGGTGGACCAGGGGTGACCCTAGAATTTGTTTGTACAATATGGGTATCAAAAGAAAGGTGTTAATGATTATTTTAAAAGTGAGTAATCCTTAGTTAAATAGGTGGACGCCGTTTCGAGATATCGCCATAAAGGTGGACCAGGGGTGACCCTAGAATTTGTTTGTACAATATGGGCATCAAACGAAAGGTGTTAATGAGTATTTTAAAAGTGAGTGGGCCTTAGTTCTATAGGTGGACGCCGTTTCGAAATATCGCCATAAAGGTGGACCAGGGGTGACTCTAGAATGTGTTTGTACAATATGGGTATCAAAAGAAAGGTGTTAATGAGCATTTTAAAAGTTAGTAATCCTTAGTTCCATAGGTGGACGCCGTTTCGAGATATCGCCATAAAGGTGGGGCAGGGGTGGCCCTAGAATTTGTTTGTACAATATGAGTATCAAAATAAAGGTATTAATGAGTATTTTAAAAGGGAGTAATCCTTAGTTCCATAGGTGGACGCCGTTTCGAGATATCGCCAGGGGTGACTCTAGAATTCGTTTGTGCAATATGGGTACCAAACGAAAGGAGTTAATGAGTATTTTAAAAGGGAGTGGGCCTTAGTTCTATAGGTGGACGCCTTTTCGAGGTATCGCAATAAAGGTGGACCAGGGGTGACTCTAGACTTTGTTTGTACGATATGGGTATCAAATGAAAGGTGCTAATGTGTATTTTTAAAAGGGAGTGGGCCTTCGTTCTATAGGTGTTCGCCTTTTCGAGATATCGCCATAAAGGTGGACCAGAGGTGACTTTAGAATATGTTTGTACGATATGGGTATAAAATGAAAGGTGTTAATGAGTATTTTAAAAGGGCGTGGGGCTTAGTTTTATAGGGGACGCCTTTTCGAGATATCGCCATAAAGGTGGACCAGGGGTGACTCTAGAATGAGTTTAAACGATATGGGTATCAAATTAAAGGTATTAACGAGATTTTTAAAAGGGAGTGGTGTGAAGGCGTTTTCCAGATATCGACCAAAATGTGGACCAGGGTGACCCAGAACATCATCTGTTGGATACCGCTAATTTATTTATATATGTAATACCTGCCAAGATTTTAAGGGTCTTTTATTTCGCCCTGCAGAACTTTTCATTTGCTTCTACTTAATATGGTAGGTGTCACAACCATTTTATGAAGTTTTTTCTAAAGTTATATTTCGCGTCAAAAAAACAATCCAATTACCTTACCATGTTTCATCCCTTTTTTCGTATTTGGTATAGAATTATGGCATTTTTTTCATTTTTCGTAATTTTCGATATCGAAAAAGTGGGCGTGGTCATAGTCTGATTTCGTTCATTTTTCATACCAAGATAAAGTGAGTTCAAGTAAGCACGTGAACTAAGTTCATTAAACATATGTCGATTTTTGCTCAAGTTATCGTGTTAACGGCCATGCGGAAGGACAGACGGACGACTGTGTATAAAAACTGGGCGTGGCATCAACCGATTTCGCCCGTTTTCACAGAAAACAGTTAACGTCATAAAATCTATGCCCCTACCAAATTTCAAAAGGATTGGTTAATTTTTGTTCGACTTATGGCGTTAAAAGTATCCTAGACAAATTAAATGAAAAAGGGCGGAGCCACGCCCATTTTGAAATTTTCTTTTATTTTTGTATTTTGTTGCACCATATCATTACTGGAGTTAAATGTTGACATAATTTTCTTATATACTGTAAAGATATAAAATTTTTTGTTAAAATTTTACTTTAAAATTTTTTTTTTTTAAAGTGGGCGTGGTCCTTCTCCGATTTTGCTAATTTTTATTAAGCGTACATATAGTAATAGGAGTAACGTTCCTGCCAAACTTCATCATAATATCTTCAACGACTGCCAAATTACAGCTTGCAAAAATTTTAAATTACCTTCTTTTAAAAGTGGGCGGTGCCACGCCCATTGTCCAAAATTTTACCAATTTTCTATTCTGCGTCATAAGTTCAACTCATCTACCAAGTTTCGTCTTTTAGGTGTCTTTTGTAAAGAATTATCGAACTTTTTCGGTTTTTCGAAATTTTCGATATCGAAAAAGTGGGCGTGGTTATAGTCCGATATCGTTCATTTTAAATAGCGATCTGAGATGAGTGCTCAGGAACCTACTTACCAAATTTCATCAAGATACCTCAAAATTTACTCAAGTTATCGTGTTAACGGACGGACGGACGGACGGACGGACATGGCTCAATCAAATTTTTTTTCGATCCTGATTATTTTGATATATGGAAGTCTATATCTATCTCGATTCCTTTATATATGTACAACCAACCGTTATCCAATCAAACTTAATATACTCTGTGAGCTCTGCTCAACTGAGTATAATAATGCAATTTGTAAAATAGCAGATATGGTGAATTACTGCTAAGAGAAGGTCTTTATTTAATAATGTTGGGAAAAATTTAAACAACGTGACAACAGGACGGACAAACTAAAAATTGCTTCAAATAAATGTTGTCACACATTTAAAAGCAATAAGCGCAACCTTTGCCTAATTCATACGAGAAGGTCTTTACTTTACGACTTCTGTGGGAACGACTTTTTGGACCTCTCGAACCCTCGAGTCTGTGAATTTTATTAGCATCTTACGACATGCATGACGTCCCGCTGATGAACTCATTGAATACAAACCAGAATGTTATTCATGCAAATTTTTTGTTCCTCATAGAGTTGGATAACGTGTAAAGTCCAAAGTTGAGCAAGGATCTTTATAGAGGGTTACAACGGAGGCATCCCTTGCCCTCTCCTTGTCCCCCTTCCTTTTTTCTTTCTAATCTCTATACATTTAACTCAGAAGTTTACTGACTCTTTGTAATGAAAGGCATTTCATCCACCTACTGAAAAAGAAGAGGGAGTAGGTTTTGGGTCCCTTGAAGTTTCCGCGAACGGTTTTATGTATGCATGGCTATACATATATGTACTCCTGCCTGACCCACGCTGCACGATTTTAAAGTCGTCGAGCATATGTTTTATAAGCGATTTATTTCAAAAACGCCTTATCTGAAAATTTGGTTTGAAGAACGTCTTTCTCTGAATTGAATTTATTCGCATGTAAGGCGTTTCTAGGTAACACGAATTTGTAGGATCAAATTAAAAAGTTGTTTTCATCAGCCCCGAATCGAAAGTTCTACTTTTCGTCAGGTAAGTGTGAAAAATGTGTGAAGCTGTTGACCACAAAAAATCCGTTGCTGATTTTCTTACGTACGTATAACTTCTTAGATAAAACTTATAACTTCGTTTTTGTAGAAAATCGCCCAAGATATGACGTTAAAATATGCATTATGTTCGTGTGTTTATAATTTCTTTTAATTATTTTAATTACCCATCATATGGCTGCGATAAGGTTAATTATATCTATATTTATCTGTAACAATGGAGATATTTTAATACGGTAGATATGCCGTGAGTTTGCTTGAGTACATATAAATGTCTATGATGGCCCAATTTAACATCAGTTCGCGATGTTCAGCCACTTGAAGGTGCAATGCGGACTTAAAGCATTGCCGTTACTTGAATTATAAGGTAAATAAATTGGCTCGAAAAAGTCTCTAATAAATCGTGCTCTGAATTTATTCACTGTGAATATATTTACTCATACTTTTAATCTATTTTTGGTCGTTTATTACTTATAGTGGCTATAAAAAGACATACATTAAAATTGATAATGAAATTTGAACAGTCTATTTGAATAGAGCGATAATCACAAAGGGCACGAAAGGGTTCAGGCAATTATAAAACTGAAAGAACTCTTCATCATTTAACAAATCGCTACTTTATCCACAGTCGCCACACATGCTCTTTTCTGGACCAAATGTCGTAGGGAAAAAGGATCAAAACTATAAAGAGAGGATCAATATTTGCTGAGCTTTATTTACGTAGCATACTTAAGTTGAAGAAGTTATTTAATGCAAAATTATATTACTACCTCCATATATTTAGGGGGATCGGAAGGGTTTATATGCTGTTTTGCAGTGTAATTACATGTATGCCTGGGGAGCACTGTTAAGTAATTGGCTTACCACCATCGTTCTGATAGTGCTGACACAATCGTCTTACTTTAGAGAGCACATGTTTACAGGGAATATAGTGCTTTTGTGGAATTAAATTTTTAGTGGCTTCGTGATGATTTTCCCTATTTACCTATTAAGACCGTAATGTAAAGTTTACTTGAAAGACTGGCCACTCTGACTGATTTCGTTATCCTACCCTAAACTTTCGGCTCAGGCTAGTGTGAGATAGCGTGTCTATGTAAATATTTAAAGGTATAATGTTATAAATGAAATAAGCCTTTTATTTGCATCAAACGATAAAATTTAAAAGAGCCTGAGTCAAAATTCCTTAATTCTAACATTTTCTTATATTGATTGAATTTGTATTAAAAAAATGTATAAAAAAGTCTGAACGTGTTAATTTGTGGCAAAATGCAGACATTTTTTTAAGTTTCATTGTCGCGCAGAAACATGAAGCTATAAAAATCTAGTATGGGCAATAAAGATTAATAATTTTGAATAATCTTCACAGTATTCCACAATCCCGCTATTAAGACAGTTAGGTTAGGTCAGGGGAAAGCTGCCCTAGTAAGGGAAAATTACTTGGACAGCATTAAGGTCCGTTGTGATACCAAATAAAAAAAAAAATAAATGTAAGCCGCGATAACCTCCGAAGAGATCTAAGGCCGAGCTTCTCTTCCAATTTGCGTCGTGCTCCTCTTGATTTGCCCTACAAATCGGCCGGACGGGACCTACATGTTTTATGCCGACTCCGAACGGCATCTGCAAGGCAGATGAGTTTTCACTGAGAGCTTTTCATGGCAGAAATACACCCGGAGTGCTTGCCAAACACTGCCGAGGGGCGACCCCGCTTAGAAAAGTTTTTTCTAATTGAAAAATCTTATTTCTAAAATTTTGATGTGGCTTTGCCCGGGAGTTAAACCCAGGGCATACGGTGTGATAGGCGGAGCACGCTACCATCACACCACGGTGGCCGCCGATACCAAATAAAATAAATAAAAATGGGCCCAAGAACTCAAAACCAAAAACCTGCTCACTCAAGCTTTTGGTACGGCGTCAACAATATATGAAAAGAAACAGCTGTTAAAGATAAACAATGAATTTCTTCAGTTTCTTAGTAGTTTTTCTTTTGCATAATTTTTTTTTAGTCATAAGCCACCTTTTCACAAGCCGGGTCACATATACATAAATACATCTAACTAAAATTAGTACGCATTCTTTAAATAAGTTGATATTGTTCATGTTTAAAGTAAAAATTAATTGATCAATTTTCAGTTGACGCATTTGATAGATCTTTTGCTTGGAAATCGTTTAATTTTTTTGTAAGTTCGCGGCAACACTGGCTACTGTCTCCTCACTCAGCTGAGTGTCTCTTAAAAGCAACGTTTTGGCCTTCTGAGTGGTCTTATAGTCGCAGAGGGGTACCACAACTTTGTTGATAGCTGCTTTCAGCTTCATCACGAAGGAGAGCGTTGTCGTATTTTTGCTCTGCGCGTTCTGCCGTAACCAGGTCATCACAAACTAGCCACACTTATTGATTGAGGACTGAGAAACTATAAAACATAAATTTAAAGCTACAGCCTGATCAGGTAGGATGAACCTGATAGGAGTTGCGTTTGACCTTTCGAGTATTTCACGTATGCGGTGCATGTTGTATTGCTTGAAAATATTGTAACCAATTTACTTGCAATTCCTCTTATTTGCAATCCACTGCTAAGTTCAAATCACTAAACTGTTGAATAAATAACTCCAATATGTAATAATGCAAAATGGCCTTTTTAAAGTACTTCACAATAACACTCAAGCTGGAGACATTGGTGCTTTATCGGTAACCGTATCGGTACCCTTATAACAGCTGATTCGACCAACCTTATGAGAATCAATGCAATCGATTATTGGTGCCGCTAAGGTCGTAACCGTATCGTAGCCAACCAATTCGGTTTTGGTTTACCGTCGTAACGATAAACAGGTGATTACGTTAGGGATACGGATACAGCGATACGACATACGGCACCAATGACTCCGGCTTCAAACTGTGCAACGAATAGCTTGCTTAATAACCGAACTGATTGATAGTTCAAATGAAACTCTACTATTCAAACTAATACTGCTCTTGCTCGCTAGATAGCGTCTTAGTCGAAACTGCTTGACAGCTCAAATCAAACTGAATTCCAGCGCCTCTACAATTGCCGCCTTTTATACTCTTTGATTTCAACCTTCGCATCTTCTAGGCGCTTCCAGAATCTACTAGTCCAGCAGCTCTCAAACTTCTCAGCTGTAAGTACAATTTTATAGTTTTTCTCATTGCATACTTATAGGAGGAGTATCTCAGATATATGCATGTGTTTGTGCATTGCTCTCCGATGCTCCTATACGTACATGGTACATATGTGTAGACGCAATTATTGTTTCGTTTATGTAGATACATAATGATTGATCTATGGATGTGAATTCACATCACTGCTTAGCATCGGCTTAGAGACGATAGCATCGCTTAGTGCTGCTAACATTCGTTACAATATTAAGATATCTCTGCGTATCTACTTTATAACGGCTTTTGAGTCCGAACATCAGAACCGCGTGTGTATTGTAACACTCATCGCAGCAGTGTTGGAGCCTGCCAACCGTAAGCTAAAAACCGCAGCTTGTAATTCTAGTCTCGGTATTGACACTGCAAATTATGTCGACTTTTTGCCGAGCAGAGTCCGTGTGTAACAAGAGGCTTAGTGTACGTAATTACCAGCGTCTACTAATATGGTGGGAGCGGGTCATCACAACCGGCGCAGCACCGCCATACCTTTTGCGAGAATATCTTAAATCCCGATTTTCAGCCTAGGCAAGACCTAATCCGAAGAATTTTCAGAAAGAGATTTGGTTGAAAGGTCAAAACTCAGCCACAATAAAATCTCGACAAGCCACAAGCCAGACATATTTTCTGTAATAATAGGGAACAAATTTAAAATTTTCATGTTTGGTCGGGATTTTCTGTCCAAATTTTGTAATTCAAAATCATGTCATACACCCTTAGACAACATTTCGTAGGTGCTGCAATAAAGTCTGGTAGCTCCATCTGACAAAATTTTACAATAGAAAAAAGAAATAAATTAAGGAATTACGTATAAAAAGGGAAGTTATTCTTCCACTTGCAGATTTCTTAACAAAGCCTCCTTACATTGACTTGAACCATTATGTAGGACTATTTCTAACTACTTTCCAATTAAATTATAGGCTAGGTTCAACTGGCCGGTCAATAAAAAACTCTCATAGACTGAATGTGTCTAGTAGTACCGAGATTTGCCTGAAGACCAATCCGAAGAAACCCAATCAGGTGCCAGGACGTTATAGAATAACCATGTCCTCTTGGCAAATACTACAAGCTTTCTAAGACCTATTATTACTGCTGCCTCGAAATCTGGCAACTCTGCCGCCCCTAAAAGCTGGGGTATTGACCTGGCGAACGTGCGACACGAACACAGAACGTTCTCAGCCGTTTGTTCCTGCAGCTCGCACTTCCTACATCTGTTGTTACTGATGAGGCCCAACTTATAAGCATGTGACGCCAGAAGGCATTGTCCAGTTAGTTTGCCCATCGTTAGCCTTAAGTCATCTCTCGTAAGAGAGATAAACCACTTTGTGAGTCTAATATCTTAGGCTTTGCACATGATCTTAGAGTAAAAATTTTCATTATTTTTTAATAAGGTAATAATCAGCCAACTACCAATGTCGCTAATCGGGAGGAAATATAAGTAATTTTTACAAAAATTTAATGTCTTTTTTGGTATGGAAATTTATATTAAAACGACACATTAACATACTGTTCGCACCAAAAAATATCATTTACATATTTTAATTGCTAAAGCGACATATTAATTTAAAACAAGTAAGAACGGGACTATCTTCGGCTGTGCCGAAGACTTCATACCTTTCATGAATGGGGCTGAACAATAATCTTATCCCGTTCGTAATCTCCGAATAATCGGATGTATAAGATAAGAAATATATAGTGAACAGATCTACATACCTTAACGATTTTTAAGATAAATATAAAATAAAAAACAGGTAGGTACTTTGTGTGAGGATGCAAAGTTTCAGGTTTTTTGTGGTCTGCGTGTAAAAACTATGACTACGAATCACGTATTTCAACAATATATGACGTAAACGTAACTATTTGATGAAATTTGATGAATTTTGAAGCTTCTAGCCGTAAAAAGGGGGCAAAAATTAGAGTTTATATGGGGTATATAATATATATACCACCGATCTCTATGATTTTTTCAGACAACAATATATGCTATATACGTAAGCATATGGTGAAATTTGAAGCGTTTAGCTGTTAAAAAGGGGCAGAAATTGCGCAAAGTTTCTTAACTGAACAATCGGTTGTATGAGATATATACTATATATACCACCGATCTCAATGATTTTTTCAGACAACAATATATGCTATACACGTAAGCATTTGGTGAAATTTGAAGCTTCTAGCTGTTAAAATGAGGAAGAAATTGCGCAAAGTTTCTTATCTGAACAATCGGTTGTATGGGATATATACTATATATACCACCGGTATCTATGATTTTCTCAGACAACAATATATGCTATACACGTAAGCATTTGGTGAAATTTGAACATATCTAAACGATTTTTAAGATAAATATAAAATAAACAAGTAAAAACGGGACTGTCTTCGGCTGTGCCGAAGACTTCATACCTTTCATGAATGGGGCTGAGCATCCGAATAATAGGATGTATAAGATAAGAAATATATAGTGAACAGATCTACATACCTTAACGATTTTTAAGATAAATATAAAATAAACAAGTAAAAACGGGACTGTCTTCGCCTGTGCCGAAGACTTCATACCTTTCATGAATGGGACTGAACAATAATCTTATCCCGCTCGTAATCTCCGAATAATCGGATGTATAAAATAAGAAATATATAGTGAACAGATCTACATACCTTAACGATTTTAAAGATAAATATAAAATAAAAAACAGGTAGGTACTTTGTGTGAGGATGCAAAGTTTCAGGTTTTTTGTGGTCTGCGTGTAAAAACTATGACTACGAATCACGTATTTCAACAATATATGACGTAAACGTAACTATTTGATGAAATTTGATGAATTTTGAAGCTTCTAGCCGTAAAAAGGGGGCAAAAATTAGAGTTTATATAGGGTATATAATATATATACCACCGACCTCTATGATTTTTTCAGCCACCAATATATGCTGTATACGTAAGCATATGGTGAAATTTGAAGCGTCTAGCTGCTAAAAAGGGGCAGAAATTGCGCACAGTTTCTTATCTGAACAATCGGTTGTATGAGATATATACTATATATACCACCGATCTCAATGATTTTTTCAGACAACAATATATGCTATACACGTAAGAATTTTGTGAAATTTGAAGCTTCTAGCTGTTAAAATGGGGAAGAAATTGCGCAAAGTTTCTTATCTGAACAATCGGTTTATGAGATATATACTATATATACCACCGGTATCTATGATTTTCTCAGACAACAATATATGCTATACACGTAAGCATTTGGTGAAATTTGAACATATCTAAACGATTTTTAAGATAAATATAAAATAAAAAATAGGTAGGTAATCTGTGCGAGGATGCAAAGCTTCACGTTTTTTGTGGTCTGCATGTAAAAACTATGACTACGAATCACGTCTTTCAAAAATATATGACGTAAACGTAACTATTTGATGAAATTTGATGAATTTTGAAGCTTCTAGCCGTAAAAAAGGGGCAAAAATGACAGTTTATATGAAGTATATAATATATATACCACCGATCTCTATGATTTTTTCAGGCAACAATATATGCTATATACGTAAGCATTTTGTGAAATTTGAAGCTTCTAGCTGTTAAAACGGGGCAGAAATTGCGCAAAGTTTCTTATCTGAAAAATCGGTTGTATGAGATATATACTATGTATACCACCGATCTCAATGATTTTTTCAGACATCAATATATGCTATACACGTAAGCATTTGGTGAAATTTCAAGCTTATAGCTGTTAAAATGAGGCCGAAATCGCAAAAAAATATATATATATTATATATATATACTATATATACCATCATATATATATATATATATCACCGATCTCTATGATTTTTTGACACAACAATACATACTATATACGTAAGCAATCGGTGAACTTTGAAGCTTATAGCTGTTAAAATGGGGTAGAAATTTGCTAAAAGTTTCTTATCTGAACAATCGGTTGTATGAGATATATACTATATATACAACCGATCTCTATGATTTTTTCAGACAACAATATATGCTATATACGTAAGCAATCGGTGAAATTTGAAGCTTATAGCTGTTAAAATGGGGTAGAAATTGCGAAAAGTTTCTTATCTGAACAATCGGTTGTATGAGGTATGTACTATATACAACCGATCTCTATGATTTTTTCAGACAAAAATATATGCTATATACGTAAGCAATCGGTGAAATTTGAAGCTTATAGCTGTTAAAATGGGGTAGAAATTGCGAAAAGTTTCTTATCTGAACAATCGGTTGTATGAGATATATACTATATATACAACCGATCTCTATGATTTTTTCAGGCAACAATATATGCTATATACGTAAGCATTTTGTGAAATTTGAAGCTTCTAGCTGTTAAAACGGGGCAGAAATTGCGCAAAGTTTCTTATCTGAAAAATCGGTTGTATGAGATATATACTATGTATACCACCGATCTCAATGATTTTTTCAGACATCAATATATGCTATACACGTAAGCATTTGGTGAAATTTCAAGCTTATAGCTGTTAAAATGAGGCCGAAATCGCAAAAAAATATATATATATTATATATATATACTATATATACCATCATATATATATATATATATCACCGATCTCTATGATTTTTTGACACAACAATACATACTATATACGTAAGCAATCGGTGAACTTTGAAGCTTATAGCTGTTAAAATGGGGTAGAAATTTGCTAAAAGTTTCTTATCTGAACAATCGGTTGTATGAGATATATACTATATATACAACCGATCTCTATGATTTTTTCAGACAACAATATATGCTATATACGTAAGCAATCGGTGAAATTTGAAGCTTATAGCTGTTAAAATGGGGTAGAAATTGCGAAAAGTTTCTTATCTGAACAATCGGTTGTATGAGATATATACTATATATACAACCGATCTCTATGATTTTTTCAGACAACAATATATGCTATATACGTAAGCAATCGGTGAACTTTGAAGCTTATAGCTGTTAAAATGGGGTAGAAATTGCGACAAGTTTCTTATCTGAACAATCGGTTGTATGAGATATATACTATATATACTGTTAAAAAATGTACCTATATACTTTGCACTTTCGTACTTGAGTTACACTACTATAATTACATCTTAGTAAGCAATGTTTTTTCTATATGACTTTTGTACAAAATTAATAAGATTTTTTTTTCAGTCAATAAAAATTCATTCACTGCGTTTAAACAAATCGTTTTTCATCAGGTTATGGGCCCAGACCCGCATACTGAATTGTGCTAGTTTTTCTATATGTACGGTTGCAAATAAAATCGCGAATTTTTATAATGGCTTCGTCACTTTATTCGATCGACAAATTGGATGACTCGAATTATGACTCCTGGTGCGTTCAAATGCGCAGCGTTTTGGTACATGGCGGTTTTTGGAGAGTGGTCAATGGACAGACCAAATTAGAAGATTCAATGACGGCTGATGAGAAAACGGCGTGGGAGTTGCTGGACGAGAAAGCATTGGCAACAATTGTTTTAAGCGTGAAATCTAATCAGTTGCTACATTTAAAGGAAGCGAAGACATCGGCACAGGCGTGGGAACAGCTTCAGAATGTGTATAAACCTAGAGGGCCAGTACAAAAGGTGGCATTATATAAGAAGTTGCTGAACCTACGTATGCGGGAAGGCGAAGGTATGTCAAGTTATTTGAATTCTTTTGCGGAGGTTACAGGGAAATTGTCCGAAACTGGTATTGACTTACAAGAAGAGCTTCAAACGATCATTTTGCTAGCTAGTCTACCAAGGGAGTTCGAAAATTTTGTAATTGCCATCGAAACGCGCGATGAACTTCCTAAGTATAACGTGCTTAAGGTTAAACTTTTGGAAGAAGCGGAAAGAAGAGGTCAACATACTGATATTCAAGCTGAAAATAGTCAGCAGGCGTTTGGTGCTAGGAATGCAGCAAAGAAACATCAGAAATCGGCGAAAGAAAAGTCCCAATTTACTGGTAAATGCTTTAAGTGTGGCAAAAAAGGCCACTATGCGAGTAAATGTGAGAAAGGTAAGAAAGGGGAACAATCCTCATTTTCTATGGTTGGTGTTGCAGAAACAAAAGCTCTTGATAAGACATCCTGGTATCTTGATAGTGGTGCTACATCTCATATGTGCAATAACAAAACCTTATTTTCTAAGTTAACAGATCATAAGGAGAAAATAATGCTAGCAGGGGATACGTATATAGAGTCTCAGGGCAAAGGCGAAGTGAAATTGTTTTACAAGCAAAGAGAGATAGTTTTGAAAAATGTTCTTTATTCACCAAAGCTCAAGGCGAATTTCATATCGGTGAGTAAGGCGGTTCAGCATGGTTTGATAGCAATTTTTTCGTCCGATCATGCAGTTCTGAAGAATGCAGCAAATGCGGTTATACTCAAAGCTATGAGACAAGAAAATTTGTTTGTGATCTCAAGTGAAACAGAGCGTTTGTTCACCATTACGGGTGAGCGAGAAATATGGCATAACAGATATGGTCATTTAAACTATCAAAGTTTAAGTCAGTTAGTTCAGCATGATATGGTTCGTGGAATGCCATCAATTAAAAGCAGCGAGAAAGTTCATTGCGACTCATGCATGGTAAGCAAAATACATACTTTGCCATTCTCAAGTTCTGAGAGTCGTGCTACAGAGTTGTTGGAGCTGATTCATAGCGACGTATGCGGCCCTATCAATGTAAGCTCACTAGGTGGCTCCAGATATTTCCTTACTTTTATCGATGATAATTCAAGGCAGATATTTGTATATTTTTTGAAGGCTAAGTCAGAAGTTTTTGACAAGTTCAAGGTTTTCAAGAAACAGGTGGAACGACAAACTGGACGTAACATTAAGGTGTTACGCAGTGATAATGGCCGCGAATATGTGAATGGAGAGTTTACAGATTATTTGCAGCAACACGGTATTTGTCGGGAGTTGTCGGTTCCATATACACCGCAACAAAATGGTGTCGCCGAACGTGCAAATCGCACATTGGTTGAAATGGCGCGTTCAATGCTGGTTCATGCTGGCCTCAGCTCGAAGTTGTGGGCGGAAGCAGTTGCGACTGCAGCATATATTAGAAACAGGTGTCCATCAAAAGCTATTGGTAACAAAACCCCGTATGAAATTTGGAACGGAAGAAAACCTTATGTTGGTCATTTGCGCATATTTGGCTCAAAGGCTGTTGCTTTGAACAAAGTCCGTAAAGGAAAATTTGATGCTAAAGGTGAGAATTTGTTAATGGTGGGTTATTCCATGGTATCTAAAGCGTATAGACTGTATAATGCTAAAACGCAGAAGGTAATTGAGAGTCGAGATGTTCTATTTAATGAGAATATGCAAAAAGAGGCAGCTAATGACAGTTTCCAATTTTATATTGAGACCGCCGAATTGGCGATAATCCTCGTAATGTGTTGAAACTGAATAAGGCCATATACGGTTTGAAACAGTCAGGAAGGGAGTGGAATGCGAAACTGGACACCACTCTGCGTGAGATCGGCTTTATTCCTTGCAACAATGAGCCGTGTTTATATCGACAACACGGAAATCAAAATTTGAATCTAATTTTGGTTTATGTAGATGACATTATCATCGCAAGTCAAACGAAAAAAGACTTATTACATATTAAAAAAAATATTACCGAGAGATTCAAAAGCGTAGACGGTGGTCCTATAAATTCGTTTTTGGGAATGGACATTCAACGTGAAGGTGAGCGTGGTAATATAATGGTAAGCCAGACGTATTATATAAAGGAACTGTTAAAAGAGCATGGTATTGAGAGCTGTAGACCGGCAGCGACACCGCTTGACGCTGGATATCAAGTTGTGTGTAATAACGATACATGTAAGAAGGTAGATTTAAAGACTTATCAATCTTCGGTGGGTGCGTTGATGTGGCTAGGACTTACAACAAGACCTGATATTTTGCATTCAGTTGCGAAACTTGCACAGTGTTGTACAAATCCACATATTGAGCATATGGCAGGAGTGAAACATGTTTTGAGATATTTGGCCACAACAATCGACAAAAAGTTAACCTATGAAGCTACTGGAAAGGCTTTGATAGGTTATGTGGATGCTGACTGGGGTGGTGATCAGTCTGATCGCAAGTCATATACGGGTTATGTTTTTTGTTTAGCAAATGGCCCAATTTAATGGAAGTCAGAAAAGCAGCACAGCGTAGCTCTTAGTAGCACGGAAGCGGAGTATATGGCGCTATCATCAGCAGTCAAAGAAGCGATTCATTTGAGGAGATTAATCATAGAAATGGGATGTGGCGAAGAAAGTACACCAACAACAATTTTGAATGATAATCTTAGCGCTCAGCAACTAGCAAAGAATCCAGTACATCACGCACGTAGCAAGCACATAGATATCAGATATCATTTCATTAGAGGAATCATAAAGAAAGGCGATGTTTGTTTGAACTATCTTTCGACTGATTCTATGTTAGCAGATATTTTCACAAAAAATATGTCAAAAGGAAAACATTTACAATTTGTACAATCATTGAATTTAAAATAATTATTGTATTGAGGAAGGGTGTTAAAAAAATGTACTTATATACTTTGCACTTTCGTACTTGAGTTACAATACTATAATTACATCTTAGTAAGCAATGTTTTTTCTATATGACTTTTGTACAAAATTAATAAGATTTTTTTTTCAGTCAATAAAAATTCATTCACTGCGTTTAAACAAATCGTTTTTCATCATATACAACCAATCTCTATGATTTTTTCAGACAACAATATATGCTATATGCGTAAGCAATCGGTGAAATTTGAAGTTTATAGCTGTTAAAATGGGGTAGAAATTGCGAAAAGTTTCTTATCTGAACAATCGGTTGTATGAGATATATACTATATACAACCGATCTCTATGATTTTTTCAGACAACAATATATGCTATATACGTAAGCAATCGGTTAAATTTGAAGCTTATAGCTGTTAAAATTGGGTAGAAATTGCGAAAAGTTTCTTATCTGAACAATCGGTTGTATGAGATATATACTATATATACAACCGATCTCTGTGATTTTTTCAGACAACAATATATGTTATATACGTAAGCATTTTGTGAAATTTGAAGCTTCTAGCTGTTAAAACGGGGCAGAAATTGCGCAAAGTTTCTTATCTGAACAATCGGTTGTATGAGATATATACTATGTATACCACCGATCTCAATGATTTTTTCAGACATCAATATATGCTATACGCGTAAACATTTGGTGAAATTTGAAGCTTCTAGCTGTTAAAATGGGGCCGAAATTGTAAAAAAAATGTATATATACTGTATATATATACTATATATACCATCATATATATCACCGATCTCTATGATTTTTTGACACAACAATACATACTATATACGTAAGCAATCGGTGAAATTTGAAGCTTATAGCTGTTAAAATGGGGTAGAAATTGTGAAAAGTTTCTTATCTGAACAATCGGTTGTATGAGATATATACTATATATACAACCGATCTCTATGACTTTTTCAGACAACAATATATGCTATATCCGTAAGCAATCGGTGAAATTTGAAGCTTATAGCTGTTAAAATGGGGTAGAAATTGCGAAAAGTTTCTTATCTGAACAATCGGTTGTATGAGATATATACTATATATACAACCGATCTCTATGATTTTTTCAGACAACAATATATGCTACATACGTAAGCCATCGGTGAAATTTGAAGCTTATAGCTGTTAAAATGGGGTAAAAATTGCGAAAAGCTTCTTATCTGAACAATCGGTTGTATGAGATATATACTATATATACAACCGATCTCTATGATTTTTTCAGACAACAATATATGCTATATACGTAAGTATTCTGTGAAATTTGAAGCTTCTAGCTGTTAAAATGGGGCTAAAATTTGCGAAAATATATATATATACTATATATATATACTATATATACCACCATATATATACTATATATACCACCGATCTTTATGATTTTTTCAGACAACAACATATGCTATATACGTAAGCATTCGTTGAAATTTGAAGCCTCTAGCTCTTAAAATAGGGCAGTAATTACGAAAAGTTCCTTATCTGAACAATCGGTTGTGGGGGATATATACTATATATACAACCGATCTCATCAATTTTTTCAGGCAACAATACGTACAATATACGAAAGTATATGGTGAAGTTTGAAGCTTCAATCTGTTAAATTGGGTAAGATATTACAAAAATCCTCTTTTTCTGAAAAATCGGTTGTATGGAGGATATATGCTATAGTGGTCCGATCCGGTCGGTTCCGACAAATGTCTAATCGGACACGCAAATACACCCGCTCACCAAATTTTATCAAGATATCTGAAAAATTGAGGGACTAGTTTGCATACAAACAGACAGACGGACAGACGGACATGGCTAAATCAACTCAGCTCTTCAACCTGATTATTTCGGTATACTTAATGGCGGGTCTATCAATTTTCTTTTAAGGACTTACAATTTTCGGTTTCGTGACGAAATTAATATACCATTTCATTTTCATGAAAGGTATAAAAATAGGTAAGTAATCTGTGCGAGGATGCAAAGCTTCACGTTTTTAGTGGTCTGCATGTAAAAACTATGACTATGAATCACATCTTTCAAAAATATATGACGTAAACGTAACTATTTGATGAAATTTGATGAATTTTGAAGCTTCTAGCCGTAAAAAAGGGGCAAAAATGACAGTTTATATGAAGTATATAATATATATACCACCGATCTCTATGATTTTTTCAGACAACAATATATGCTATATACGTAAGCATTTTGTGAAATTTGAAGCTTCTAGCTGTTAAAACGGGGCAGAAATTGCGCAAAGTTTCTTATCTGAACAATCGGTTGTATGAGATATATACTATATATACAACCGATCTCTATGATTTTTCAGACAACAATATATGCTATATGCGTAAGCAATCGGTGAAATTTGAAGCTTATAGCTGTTAAAATGGGGTAGAAATTGCGAAAAGTTTCTTATCTGAACAATCGGTTGTATGAGATATATACTATATATACAACCGATCTCTATGATTTCTCCAGACAACAATATATGCTATATACGTAAGTATTCTGTGAAATTTGAAGCTTCTAGCTGTTAAAATGGGGCTAAAATTTGCGAAAATATATATATATATATATACTATATATATATACTATATATACCACCGATCTTTATGATTTTTTCAGACAACAACATATGCTATATACGTAAGCATTCGTTGAAATTTGAAGCCTCTAGCTCTTACAATAGGGCAGTAATTACGAAAAGTTCCTTATCTGAACAATCGGTTGTGGGGGATATATACTATATATACGACCGATCTCATCAATTTTTTCAGGCAACAATACGTGCAATATACGAAAGTATATGGTGAAGTTTGAAGCTTCAATCTGTTAAATTGAGTAAGATATTACAAAAATCCTCTTTTTCTGAAAAATCGGTTGTATGGAGGATGCAAAGTTTCACGTTTTTTGTGGTCTGCGTGTAAAAACTATGACTACGAATCACGTCTTTCAAAAATATATGACGTAAGCGTAACTATTTGATGAAATTTGATGAATTTTGAAGCTTCTAGCCGTAAAAAGGGGGCAAAAATTAGAGTTTATATGGGGTATATAATATATATACCACCGATCTCTATGATTTTTTCAGACAACAATATATGCTATATACGTAAGCATTTTGTGAAATTTGAAGCTTCTAGCTGTTAAAATGGGGAAGAAATTGCGCAAAGTTTCTTATCTGAACAATCGGTTTATGAGATATATACTATATATACCACCGGTATCTTTGATTTTCTCAGACAACAATATATACTATACACGTAAGCATTTGGTGAAATTTGAACATATCTAAACGATTTTTAAGATAAATATAAAATAAAAAATCGGTAGGTAATCTGTGCGAGGATGCAAAGCTTCACGTTTTTTGTGGTCTGCATGTAAAAACTATGACTACGAATCACGTCTTTCTAAAATATATGACGTAAACGTAACTATTTGATGAAATTTGATGAATTTTGAAGCTTCTAGCCGTAAAAAAGGGGCAAAAATGACAGTTTATATGAAGTATATAATATATATACCACCGATCGCTATGATTTTTTCAAACAACAATATATGCTATATAAGTAAGCATTTTGTGAAATTTGAAGCTTCTAGCTGTTAAAACGGGGCAGAAATTGCGCAAAGTTTCTTATCTGAACAATCGGTTGTATGAGATATATACTATATATACAACCGATCTCTATGATTTTTTCAGACATCAATATATCACCGATCTCTATGATTTTTTGACACAACAATACATACTATATACGTAAGCATTTGCTGAAATTTGAAGCTTATAGCTGTTAAAATGAGGCCGAAATTGCAAAAAAAATATATATACTATATATATATACTATATATACCATCATATATATATTATATATATCACCGATCTCTATGATTTTTTGACACAACAATACATACTATATACGTAAGCAATCGGTGAAATTTGAAGCTTATAGCTGTTAAAATGGGGTAGAAATTGCGAAAAGTTTCTTATCTGAACAATCCGTTGTATGAGATATATACTATATATACAACCGATCTCTATGATTTTTTCAGACAACAATATACGCTATATACGTAAGCAATCGCTGAAATTTGAAGCTTATAGCTGTTAAAATGGGATAGAAATTGCGAAAAGTTTCTTATCTGAACAATCGGTTGTATGAGATATATACTATATATACAACCGATCTCTATGATTATTTCAGACAACAATATATGCTATATACGTAAGTATTCTGTGAAATTTGAAGCTTCTAGCTGTTAAAATGGGGCTAAAATTTGCTAAAATATATATACTATATATATATACTATATATACCACCGATCTTTATAATTTTTTCAGACAACAACATATGCTATATACGTAAGCATTCGTTGAAATTTGAAGCCTCTAGCTCTTAAAATAGGGCAGTAATTACGAAAAGTTCCTTATCTGAACAATCGGTTGTGGGGGATATATACTATATATACGACCGATCTCAGCAATTTTTTCAGGCAACAATATGTGCAATATACGAAAGTATATGGTGAAGTTTGAAGCTTCAATCTGTTAAATTGGGTAAGATATTACAAAAATCCTCTTTTTCTGAAAAATCGGTTGTATGGTGGATATATGCTATAGTGGTCCGATCCGGTTCGGTTCCGACAAATGTCTAATCGGACACCCAAATACACCCGCTCACCAAATTTTATCAAGATATCTCAAAAATTGAGGGACTAGTTTGCATACAAACAGACAGACGGACAGACGGACAGACGGACATGGCTAAATCAACTCAGCTCTTCAACCTGATTATTTCGGTATACTTAATGGTGGGTCTATCTATTTTCTTTTAAGGACTTACAATTTTCGGTTTCGTGACGAAGTTAATATACCATTTCATTTTCATGAAAGGTATAAAAATAGGTAGCTAATCTGTGCGAGGATGCAAAGCTTCAGGTTTTTTGTGGTCTGCATGTAAAAACTATGACTACGAATCACGTATTTCAACAACATTTGACGTAAACGTAACTATTTGATGAATTTTGAAGCTTCTAGCCGTAAAAAAGAGGCAAAAATGACAGTTTATATGAAGTATATAATATATATACCACCGATCTCTATGATTTTTTCAGACAACAATATATGCTATATACGTAAGCATTTTGTGAAATTTGAAGCTTCTAGCTGTTAAATCGGGGCAGATATTGCGCAGTTTCTTATCTGAACAACCGGTTGTATGAGATATATACTATATATAACACCGATCTCAATGATTTTTTCAGACATCAATATATGCTATACACGTAAGCATTTGGTGAAATTTGAAGCTTATAGCTGTTAAAATGAGGCCGAAATTGCAAAAAAAAATATATATACTATATATATATACTATATATACCATCATATATGTATATATTATATATATCACCGATCTCTATGATTTTTTGACACAACAAAACATACTATATTCGTAAGCAATCGGTGAAATTTGAAGCTTATAGCTGTTAAAATGGGGTAGAAATTGCGAAAAGTTTCTTATCTGAACAATCGGTTGTATGAGATATATACTATATATACAACCGATCTCTATGATTTTTTCAGACAACAATATATGCTACATACGTAAGCAATCGGTGAAATTTGAAGCTTATAGCTGTTAAAATGGGGTAAAAATTGCGAAAAGTTTCTTATCTGAACAATCGGTTGTATGAGATATATACTATATATACAACCGATCTCCATGATTTTTTCAGACAACAATATATGCTATATGCGTAAGCAATCGGTGAAATTTGAAGCTTATAGCTGTTAAAATGGGGTAGAAATTGATAAAAGTTTCTTATCTGAACAATCGGTTGTATGAGATATATACTATATATACAACCGATCTCTATGATTTTTTCAGACAACAATATATGCTATATACGTAAGTATTCTGTGAAATTTGAAGCTTCTAGCTGTTAAAATGGGGCTAAAATTTGCGAAAATATATATATATATATATACTATATATATATACTATATATACCACCATATATATACTATATATACCACCGATCTTTATGATTTTTTCAGACAACAACATATGCTATATACTTAAGCATTCGTTGAAATTTGAAGCCTCTAGCTCTTAAAATAGGGCAGTAATTACGAAAAGTTCCTTATCTGAACAATCGGTTGTGGGGGATATATACTATATATACGACCGATCTCATCAATTTTTTCAGGCAACAATACGTGCAATATACGAAAGTATATGGTGAAGTTTAAAGCTTCAATCTGTTAAATTGGGTAAGATATTACAAAAATCCTCTTTTTCTGAAAAATCGGTTGTATGGAGGATATATGCTATAGTGGTCCGATCCGGTCGGTTCCGACAAATGTCTAATCGGACACCCAAATACACCCGCTCACCAAATTTTATCAAGATATCTCAAAAATTGAGGGACTAGTTTGCATACAAACAGACAGACGGACAGACGGACATGGCTAAATCAACTCAGCTCTTCAACCTGATTATTTCGGTATACTTAATGGTGGGTCTATCAACTTTCTTTTAAGGACTTACAATTTTCGGTTTCGTGACGAAATTAATATACCATTTCATTTTCATGAAAGGTATAAAAATAGGTAGGTAATCTGTGCGAGGATGCAAAGCTTCACGTTTTTTGTGGTCTGCATGTAAAA
This sequence comes from Eurosta solidaginis, assembly GCF_040869045.1. NCBI lineage: Eukaryota > Metazoa > Arthropoda > Insecta > Diptera > Tephritidae > Eurosta > Eurosta solidaginis. The sequence continues at coordinate 256,638,505 of NC_090319.1, forward strand.
ACTATGACTATGAATCACGTCTTTCAAAAATATATGACGTAAACGTAACTATTTGATGAAATTTGATGAATTTTGAAGCTTCTAGCCGTAAAAAAGGGGCAAAAATCACAGTTTATATGAAGTATATAATATATATACCACCGATCTCTATGATTTCTTCAGAAAACAATATATGCTATATACGTAAGCATTTTGTGAAATTTGAAGCTTCTAGCTGTTAAAACGGGGCAGAAATTGCGCAATAGTTTCTTATCTGACCAATCGGTTGTATGAGATATATACTATTTATACCACCGATCTCAATGATTTTTTCAGACATCAATATATGCTATACACGTAGGCATTTGGTGAAATTTGAAGCTTATAGCTGTTAAAATGAGGCCGAAATCGCAAAAAAAATACATATATACTATATATACCATCATATATATATTATATATATCACCGATCTCTATGATTTTTTGACACAACAATACATACTATATACGTAAGCAATCGGTGAAATTTGAAGCTTATAGCTGTTAAAATGGGGTAGAAATTGCGAAAAGTTTCTTATCTGAACAATCGGTTGTATGAGATATATACTATATATACAACCGATCTCTATGATTTTTTCAGACAACAATATATGCTATATACGTAAGTATTCTGTGAAATTTGAAGCTTCTAGCTGTTAAAATGGGGCTAAAATTTGCGAAAATATATATATATATATATATATATATATATACTATATATATATACTATATATACCACCATATATATAATATATATACCACCGATCTCTATGATTTTTTCAGACAACAATATATGCTATATACGCAAGCATTTTGTGAAATTTGAAGCTTCTAGCTGTTAAAACGGGGCAGAAATTGCGCAAAGTTTCTTATCTGAACAATCGGTTGTATGAGATATATACTATGTATACCACCGATCTCAATGATTTTTTCAGACATCAATATATGCTATATACGTAAGCAATCGGTGAAATTTGAAGCTTATAGCTGTTAAAATGGGGTAGAAATTGCGAAAAGATTCTTATCTGAACAATCGGTTGTATGAGATATATACTATATATACAACCGATCTCTATGATTTTGTCAGACAACAATATATGCTATATACGTAAGCAATCAGTGAAATTTGAAGCTTATAGCTGTTAAAATGGGGTAGAAATTGCGAAAAGTTTCTTATCTGAACAATCGGTTGTATGAGATATATACTATATATACAACCGATCTCTATGATTTTTTCAGACAACAATACATGCTATATACGTAAGCAATCGGTGAAATTTGAAGCTTATAGCTGTTAAAATGGGGTAGAAATTGCGAAAAGTTTCTTATCTGAACAATCGGTTGTATGAGATATATACTATATATACAACCGATCTCTATGATTTTTTCAGACAACAATATATGCTAGATACGTAAGTATTCTGTGAAATTTGAAGCTTCTAGCTGTTAAAATGGGGTAGAAATTGCGAAAAGTTTCTTATCTGAACAATCGGTTGTATGAGATATATACTATATATACAACCGATCTCTATGATTTTTTTAGACAACAATACATGCTATATACGTAAGCAATCGGTGAAATTTGAAGCTTATAGCTGTTAAAATGGGGTAGAAATTGCGAAAAGTTTCTTATCTGAACAATCGGTTGTATGAGATATATACTATATATACAACCGATCTCTATGATTTTTTCAGACAACACTATATGCTATATACGTAAGTATTCTGTGAAATTTGAAGCTTCTAGCTGTTAAAATGGGGCTAAAATTTGCGAAAATATATATATATATATTATATATATATACTATATATACCACCATATATACTATATATACCACAGATCTTTTTGATTTTTTCAGACAACAACATATGCTATATACGTAAGCATTCGTTGAAATTTGAAGCCTCTAGCTCTTAAAATAGGGCAGTAATTACGAAAGTTCCTTATCTGAACAATCGGTTGTGAGGGATATATACTATATATACTACCGATCTCATCAATTTATTCAGGCACCAATACGTGCAATATACGAAAGTATATGGTGAAGTTTGAAACTTCAATCTATTAAATTGGGTAAGATATTACAAAAATCCTCTTTTTCTGAAAAATCGGTTGTATGGAGGATATATACTATAGTGGTCCGATCCGGTCGGTTCCGACAAATGTCTAATCGGACACCCAAATACACCCGCTCACCAAATTTTATCAAGATATCTCAAAAATTGAGGGACTAGTTTGCATACAAACAGACAGACGGACAGACGGACATGGCTAAATCAACTCAGCTCTTCAACCTGATTATTTCGGTATACTTAATGGTGGGTCTATCTATTTTCTTTTAAGGACTTACAAATTTCGGTTTCGTGACGAAATTAATATACCATTTCATTTTCATGAAAGGTATAAAAATAGGTAGGTAATCTGTGCGAGGATGCAAAGCTTCACGTTTTTTGTGGTCTGCATGTAAAAACTACGACTACGAATCACGTCTTTCAAAAATATATGACGTAAACGTAACTATTTGATAAAATTTGATGAATTTTGAAGCTTCTAGCCGTAAAAAAGGGGCAAAAATGACAGTATAATTAATGATTAGAAATTGCGAAAAGTTTCTTATCTGAACAATCGGTTGTATGAAATATATACTATATATACAACCGATCTCTATGATTTTTTCAGACAACAATATATCCTATATACGTAAGTATTCTGTGAAATTTGAAGCTTCTAGCTGTTAAAATGGGGCTAAAATTTGCGAATATATATATATATATACTATATATATATACTATATATACCACCATATATATACTATATATACCACCGATCTTTATGATTTTTTTAGACAACAATATATGCTATATACGTAAGCATTCGTTGAAATTTGAAGCCTCTAGCTCTTAAAATAGGGCAGTAATTACGAAAAGTTCCTTATCTGAACAATCGGTTGTGGGGGATATATACTATATATACAACCGATCTCTATGATTTTTTCAGACAACAATATATGTTATATACGTAAGCAATCGGTGAAATTTGAAGCTTATAGCTGTTAAAATGGGGTAGAAATTGCGAAAAGTTTCTTATCTGAACAATCGATTGTATGAGATATATACTATATATACAACCGATCTCTATGATTTTTTCAGACAACAATATATGCTATATACGTAAGCATTCGGTGAAATTTGAAGCTTCTAGCTGTAAAAATGGGGCTAAAATTTGCGAATATATATATATATATACTATATATATATATACTATATATACCACCATATATATACTATATATACCACCGATCTTTATGATTTTTTTAGACAACAATATATGCTATATACGTAAGCATTCGTTGAAATTTGAAGCCTCTAGCTCTTAAAATAGGGCAGTAATTACGAAAAGTTCCTTATCTGAACAATCGGTTGTGGGGGATATATACTATATATACGACCGATCTCATAAATTTTTTCAGGCAACAATATGTGCAATATACGAAAGTATATGGTGAAGTTTGAAGCTTCAATCTGTTAAATTGGGTAAGATATTACAAAACTCCTCTTTTTCTGAAAAATCGGTTGTATGGAGGATATATGCTATAGTGGTCCGATCCGGTCGGTTCCGACAAATGTCTAATGGGACACCCAAATACACCCGCTCACCAAATTTTATCAAGATATCTCAAAAATTGAGGGACTAGTTTGCATACAAACAGACAGACGGACAGACGGACATGGCTAAATCAACTCAGCTCTTCAACCTGATTATTTCGGTATACATAATGGTGGGTATATCTATTTTCCTTTAAGGACTTACAATTTTCGGTTTCGTGACGAAATTAATATACCATTTCATTTTCATGAAAGGTATAAAAACAGGTAGGTACTTTGTGTGAGGATGCAAACTTTCAGGTTTTTTGTGGTCTGCGTGTAAAAACTATGACTACGAATCACGTATTTCAACAATATATGACGTAAACGTAACTATTTGATGAAATTTGATGAATTTTGAAGCTTCTAGGCGTAAAAAGGGGGCAAAAATTAGAGTTTATATGGGGTATATAATATATATACCACCGATCTCTATGATTTTTTCAGACAACAATATATGCTATATACGTAAGCATATGGTGAAATTTGAAGCGTCTAGCTGTTAAAAAGGGGCAGAAATTGCGCAAAGTTTCTTAACTGAACAATCGGTTGTATGAGATATATACTATATATACCACCGATCTCAATGATTTTTTCAGACAACAATATATGCTATACACGTAAGCATTTGGTGAAATTTGAAGCTTCTAGCTGTTAAAATGGGGAAGAAATTGCGCAAAGTTTCTTATCTGAACAATCGGTTGTATGGGATATATACTATATATACCACCGGTATCTATGATTTTCTCAGACAACAATATATGCTATACACGTAAGCATGTGGTGAAATTTGAACATATCTAAACGATTTTTAAGATAAATATAAAATAAACAAGTAAGGAAGGTTAAGTTCGGGTGTAACCGAACATTACATACTCAGTTGAGAGCTATGGTGGCAACATAAGGGAAAATAACCATGTAGGAAAATGAACCGAGGGAAACCCTGGAATGTGTTTGTATGACATGTGTATCAAATGAAAGGTATTAAAGAGTATTTTATGAGGGAATGGGCCGTAGTTCTATAGGTGGACTCCATTTAGGCATATAGCCATAAAGGTGGATCAGGGTTGACTCTAGAATGCGTTTGTACGATATGGGTACCAAATGAAAGGTGTTAATGAGTATTTTAAAAGGGAGTAATCCTTAGTTCCATAGGTGGACGCCGTTTCGAGATATCGCCACAAAGGTGGACCAGGGGTGACCCTAGAATTTGTTTGTACAATATGGGTATCAAAAGAAAGGTGTTAATGATTATTTTAAAAGTGAGTAATCCTTAGTTCAATAGGTGGATGCCGTTTCGAGATATCGCCTTAAAGGTGGACAAGGGGTGACCCTAGAATTTGTTTGTACAATATGGGCATCAAACGAAAGGTGTTAATGAGTATTTTAAAAGGGAGTGGGCCTTAGTTCTATAGGTGGACGCCGTTTCGAAATATCGCCATAAAGGTGGACCAGGGGTGACTCTAGAATGTGTTTGTACAATATGGGTATCAAAAGAAAGGTGTTAATGAGCATTTTAAAAGGGAGTAATCCTTAGTTCCATAGGTGGACGCCGTTTCGAGATATCGCCATAAAGGTGGGGCAGGGGTGGCCCTAGAATTTGTTTGTACAATATGAGTATCAAAATAAAGGTGTTAATGAGTATTTTAAAAGGGAGTAATCCTTAGTTCCATAGGTGGACGCCGTTTCGAGATATCGCCAGGGGTGACTCTAGAATTCGTTTGTGCAATATGGGTATCAAACGAAAGGAGTTACTGAGTATTTTAAAAGGGAGTGGGCCTTAGTTCTATAGGTGGACGCCTTTTCGAGGTATCGCAATAAAGGTGGACCAGGGGTGACTCTAGACTTTGTTTGTACGATATGGGTATCAAATGAAAGGTGCTAATGAGTATTTTTAAAAGGGAGTGGGTCTTCGTTCTATAGGTGTCCGCCTTTTCGAGATATCGCCATAAAGGTGGACCAGAGGTGACTTTAGAATATGTTTGTACGATATGGGTATCAAATGAAAGGTGTTAATGAGTATTTTAAAAGGCGTGGGGCTTAGTTTTATAGGGGGACGCCTTTTCGAGATATCGCCATAAAGGTGGACCAGGGGTGACTCTAAATGAGTTTAAACGATATGGGTATCAAATTAAAGGTATTAACGAGATTTTTAAAAGGGAGTGGTGTGAAGGCGTTTTCCAGATATCGACCAAAATGTGGACCAGGGTGACCCAGAACATCATCTGTTGGATACCGCTAATTTATTTATATATGTAATACCTGCCAAGATTTTAAGGGTCTTTTATTTCGCCCTGTAGAACTTTTCATTTGCTTCTACTTAATATGGTAGGTGTCACAACCATTTTATAAAGTTTTTTCTAAAGTTATATTTCGCGTCAATAAAACAATCCAATTACCTTACATGTTTCATCCCTTTTTTCGTATTTGGTATAGAATTATGGCATTTTTTTCATTTTTCGTAATTTTCGATATCGAAAAAGTGGGCTTGGTCATAGTCGGATTTCGTTCATTTTTCATACCAAGATAAAGTGAGTTCAAGTAAGCACGTGAACTAAGTTCATTAAAGATATGTCGATTTTTGCTCAAGTTATCGTGTTAACGGCCATGCGGAAGGACAGACGGACGACTGTGTATAAAAACTGGGCGTGGCATCAACCGATTTCGCCCGTTTTCACAGAAAACAGTTAACGTCATAAAATCTATGCCCCTACCAAATTTCAAAAGGATTGGTTAATTTTTGTTCGACTTATGGCGTTAAAAGTATCCTAGACAAATTAAATGAAAAAGGGCGGAGCCACGCCCATTTTGAAATTTTCTTTTATTTTTGTATTTTGTTGCACCATATCATTACTGGAGTTGAAGGTTGACATAATTTTCTTATATACTGTAAAGATATTAAATTTTTTGTTAAAATTTTACTTAAAAATTTTTTTTTTTTTAAAGTGGGCGTGGTCCTTCTCCGATTTTGCTAATTTTTATTAAGCGTACATATAGTAATAGGAGTAACGTTCCTGCCAAACTTCATCATAATATCTTCAACGACTGCCAAATTACAGCTTGCAAAATTTTAAATTACCTTCTTTTCAAAGTGGGCGGTGCCACGCCCATTGTCCAAAATTTTACCAATTTTCTATTCTGCGTCATAAGTTCAACTCACCTACCAAGTTTCGTCTTTTAGCTGTCTTTTGTAATGAATTATCGAACTTTTTCGGTTTTTCGAAATTTTCGATATCGAAAAAGTTGGTGTGGTTATAGTCCGATATCGTTCATTTTAAATAGCGATCTGAGATGAGTGCTCAGGAACCTACGTACCAAATTTCATCAAGACACCTCAAAATTTACTCAAGTTATCGTGTTAACGGACGGACGGACGGACGGACATGGCTCAATCAAATTTTTTTTCGATCCTGATTATTTTGATATATGGAAGTCTATATCTATCTCGATTCCTTTATATATGTAAAACAACCGTTATCCAATCAAACTTAATATACTCTGTGAGCTCTGCTCAACTGAGTATAAAAATAGGTAGGTAATCTGTGTGAGGATGCAAAGCTTCACGTTTTTTGTGGTCTGCATGTAAAAACTATGACTACAAATCACGTATTTCAAAAATATATGACGTAAACGTAACTATTTGATAAAATTTGATGAATTTTGAAGCTTCTAGCCGTAAAAAAGGGGTCAAAATGACAGTTTATATGAAGTATATAATATATATACAACCGATCTCTATGATTTTTTCAGACAACAATATATGCTATATACGTAACCATTTTGTGAAATTTGAAGCTTCTAGCTGTTAAATCGGGGCAGAAATTGCGCAAAGTTTCTTATCTGAACAATCGGTTGTATGAGATATATACTATATATACAACCAATCTCTATGATTTTTTCAGACAACAATATATGCTATATACGTAAGCAATCTGTGAAATTTGAAGCTTATAGCTGTTAAAATGGGGTAGAAATTGCGAAAAGTTTCTTATCTGAACAATCGGTTGTATGAGATATATACTATTTATACAACCGATCTTTATGATTTTTTTAGACAACAATATATGCTATATACGTAAGCATTCGTTGAAATTTGAAGCCTCTAGCTCTTAAAATAGGGCAGTAATTACGAAAAGTTCCTTATCTGAACAATCGGTTGTGGGGGATATATACTATAATACGACCGATCTCATAAATTTTGTCACGCAACAATATGTGCAATATACGAAAGTATATGTTGAAGTTTGAAGCTTCAATCTGTTAAATTGGGTAAGATATTACAAAAATCCCCTTTTTCTGAAAAATCGGTTGTATGGAGGATATATGCTATAGTGGTCCGATCCGGTCGGTTCCGACAAATGTCTAATCTGACACCCAAATACACCCGCTTACCAAATTTTATCAAGATATCTCAAAAATTGAGGGACTATTTGCATACAAACAGACAGACGGACAGACGGACATGGCTAAATCAACTCAGCTCTTCAACCTGATTATTTCGGTATACTTAATGGTGGGTCTATCTATTTTCCTTTAAGGACTTACAATTTTCGGTTTATTGACGAAATTAATATACCATTTCATTTTCATGAAAGGTATAAAAATAGGTAGGTAATCTGTGTGAGGATGCAAAGCTTCACGTTTTTTGTGGTCTGCATGTAAAAACTATGACTACGAATCACGTATTTCAAAAATATATGACGTAAACGTAACTATTTGATGAAATTTGATGAATTTTGAAGCTTCTAGCCGTAAAAAAGGGGTCAAAATGACAGTTTATATGAAGTATATAATATATATACCACCGATCTCTATGATTTTTTCAGACACAAATATATGCTATATACGTAACCATTTTGTGAAATTTGAAGCTTCTAGCTGTTAAAACGGGGCAGAAATTGCGCAAAGTTTCTTATCTGAACAATCGGTTGTATGAGATATATACTATATATACAACCGATCTCTATGATTTTTTCAGAAAATAATATATGCTATATACGTAAGTATTCGGTGAAATTTGAAACTTCTAGCTGTTAAAATGGGGCTAAAATTTGCGAAAATATATATATATACTATATACATATATATCCTATATAAACCACCATATATATACTATATATACCACCGATCTTTATGATTTTTTTAGACAACAATATATGCTATATACGTAAGCATTCGTTGAAATTTGAAGCCTCTAGCTCTTAAAATAGGGCAGTAATTACGAAAAGTTCCTTATCTGAACAATCGGTTGTGGGGGATATATACTATATATACGACCGATCTCATAAATTTTGTCACGCAACAATATGTGCAATATACGAAAGTATATGGTGAAGTTTGAAACTTCAATCTGTTAAATTGGGTAAGATATTACAAAAATTCTCTTTTTCTGAAAAATCGGTTGTATGAAGGATATATGCTATAGTGGTCCGATCCGGTCGGTTCCGACAAATGTCTAATCGGACACCCAAATACACCCGCTCACCAAATTTTATCAAGATATCTCAAAAATTGAGGGACTAGTTTGCATACAAACAGACAAACGGACAGACGGACAGACGGACAGACGGACATGGCTAAATCAACTCAGCTCTTCAACCTGATTATTTCGGTATACTTAATGGTGGGTCTATCTATTTTCCTTTAATGACTTACAATTTTCGGTTTCGTGATGAAATTAATATACCATTTCATTTTCATGAAAGGTATAAAAATAGGTAGGTAATCTGTGTGAGGATGCAAAGCTACACGGTTTTTGTGGTCTGCATGTAAAAACTATGACTACGAATCACGTATTTCAAAAATATATGACGTAAACGTAACTATTTGATGAAATTTGATGAATTTTGAAGCTTCTAGCCGTAAAAAAGAGGTCAAAATGACAGTTTATATGAAGTATATAATATATATACCACCGGTCTCAATGATTTTTTCAGACATCAATATATGCTATACACGTAAGAATTTGGTGAAATTTGAAGCTTCTAGCTGTTAAAATGGGGCCGAAATTGTAAAAAAAATATATATATACTATATATATATACTATATATACCATCATATATATATTATATATATCACCGATCGCTATGATTTTTTGACACAACAATGCATACTATATACGTAAGCAATCGGTGAAATTTGAAGCTTATAACTGTTAAAATGGGGTAGAAATTTCGAAAAGTTTCTTATCTGAACAATCGGTTGTATGAGATATATACTATATATACAACCAATCTCTATGATTTTTTCAGACAACAATATATGCTATATACGTAAGCAATCAGTGAAATTTGAAGTTTATAGCTGTTAAAATGTGGTAGAAATTGCGAAAAGTTTCTTATCTGAACAATCGGTTGTATGAGATATATACTATATATACAACCGATCTCTATGATTTTTTCGGACAACAATATATGCTATATACGTAAGCAATCGGTGAAATTTGAAGCTAATAGCTGTTAAAATGGGGTAGTAATTGCGAAAAGTTTCTTATCTGAACAATCGGTTGTATGAGATATATACTATATATACAACCGATCTCTATGATTTTTTCAGACAACAATATATGCTATATACGTAAGCATTCGTTGAAAGTTGAAGCCTCTAGCTCTTAAAATAGGGCAGTAATTACAAAAAGTTCCTTATCTGAACAATCGGTTGTGGGGGATATATACTATATATACGACCGATCTCAGCAATTTTTTCAGGCAAAAATACGTGCAATATACGAAAGTATATGGTGAAGTTTGAAACTTCAATCTGTTAAATTGGGTAAGATATTACAAAAATTCTCTTTTTCTGAAAAATCGGTTGTATGGAGGATATATGCTATAGTGGTCCGATACGGTCGGTTCCGACAAATGTCTAATCGGACAACCAAATACACCCGCTCACCAAATTTTATCAAGATATCTCAAAAATTGAGGGACTAGTTTGCATACAAACAGACAGACGGACAGACGGACAGACGGACATGGCTAAATCAACTCAGCTCTTCAACCTGATTATTTCGGTATACTTAATGGTGGGTTTATCTATTTTCCTTTAAGGACTTACAATTTTCGGTTTCGTGACGAAATTAATATACCATTTCATTTTCATGAAAGGTATAAAAATAGGTAGGTAATCTGTGCGAGGATGCAAAGCTTCACGTTTTTTGTGGTCTGCATGTAAAAACTATGACTACGAATCACGTCTTTCAAAAATATATGACGTAAACGTAACTATTTGATGAAATTTGATGAATTTTGAAGCTTCTAGCCGTAAAAAAGGGGCAAAAATGACAGTTTATATGAAGTATATAATATAGATACCACCGATCGCTATGATTTTTTCAAACAACAATATATGCTATATAAGTAAGCATTTTGTGAAATTTCAAGCTTCTAGCTGTTAAAACGGGGCAGAAATTGCCCAAAGTTTCTTATCTGAACAATCGGTTGTATGAGATATATACTATATATACAACCGATCTCTATGATTTTTTCAGACATCAATATATCACCGATCTCTATGATTTTTTGACACAACAATACATACTATATACGTAAGCATTTGCTGAAATTTGAAGCTTATAGCTGTTAAAATGAGGCCGAAATTGCAAAAAAATATATATATACTATATATATATACTATATATACCATCATATATATATTATATATATCACCGATCTCTATGATTTTTTGACACAACAATACATACTATATACGTAAGCATATGGTGAAATTTGAAGCGTCTAGCTGTTAAAAAGGGGCAGAAATTGCGAAAAGTTTCTTATCTGAACAATCCGTTGTATGAGATATATACTATATATACCACCGATCTCAATGATTTTTTCAGACAACAATATATGCTATACACGTAAGAATTTTGTGAAATTTGAAGCTTCTAGCTGTTAAAATGGGGAAGAAATTGCGCAAAGTTTCTTATCTGAACAATCGGTTTATGAGATATATACTATATATACCACCGGTATCTATGATTTTCTCAGACAAGAATATATGCTATACACGTAAGCATTTGGTGAAATTTGAACATATCTAAACGATTTTTAAGATAAATATAAAATAAAAATAGGTAGGTAATCTGTGCGAGGATGCAAAGCTTCACGTTTTTTGTGGTCTGCGTGTAAAAACTATGACTACGAATCACGTCTTTCAAAAATATATGACGTAAGCGTAACTATTTGATGAAATTTGATGAATTTTGAAGCTTCTAGCCGTAAAAAAGGGGCAAAAATGACAGTTTATATGAAGTATATAATATATATACCACCGAAATCTATGATTTTTTCAGACAACAATATATGCTATATACGTAAGCATTTTGTGAAATTTGAAGCTTCTAGCTGTTAAAACGGGGCAGAAATTGCGCAAAGTTTCTTATCTGAACAATCGGTTGTATGAGATATATACTATGTATACCACCGATCTCAATGATTTTTTCAGACATCAATATATGCTATACACGTAAGCATTTGGTGAAATTTGAAGCTTATAGCTGTTAAAATGAGGCCGAAATCGCAAAAAAATATATATATACCATATATATATACTATATATACCATCATATATATATTATATATATCACCGATCTCTATGATTTTTTGACACAACAATACATCTATATACGTAAGCAATCGGTGAACTTTGAAGCTTATAGCTGTTAAAATGGGGTAGAAATTGCGACAAGTTTCTTATCTGAACAATCGGTTGTATGAGATATATACTATATATACAACCAATCTCTATGATTTTTTCAGACAACAATATATGCTATATGCGTAAGCAATCGGTGAAATTTGAAGCTTATAGCTGTTAAAATGGGGTAGAAATTGCGAAAAGTTTCTTATCTGAACAATCGGTTGTATGAGATATATACTATATACAACCGATCTCTATGATTTTTTCAGACAACAATATATGCTATATACGTAAGCAATCGGTTAAATTTGAAGCTTATAGCTGTTAAAATGGGGTAGAAATTGCGAAAAGTTTCTTATCTGAACAATCGGTTGTATGAGATATATACTATATATACAACCGATCTCTGTGATTTTTTCAGACAACAATATATGTTATATACGTAAGCATTTTGTGAAATTTGAAGCTTCTAGCTGTTAAAACGGGGCAGAAATTGCGCAAAGTTTCTTATCTGAACAATCGGTTGTATGAGATATATAATATGTATACCACCGATCTCAATGATTTTTTCAGACATCAATATATGCTATACACGTAAACATTTGGTGAAATTTGAAGCTTCTAGCTGTTAAAATGGGGCCGAAATTGTAAAAAAAAATATATATATACTGTATATATATACTATATATACCATCATATATATATTATATATATCACCGATCTCTATGATTTTTTGACACAACAATACATACTATATACGTAAGCAATCGGTGAAATTTGAAGCTTATAGCTGTTAAAATGGGGTAGAAATTGCGAAAAGTTTCTTATCTGAACAATCGGTTGTATGAGATATATACTATATATACAACCGATCTCTATGACTTTTTCAGACAACAATATATGCTATATCCGTAAGCAATCGGTGAAATTTGAAGCTTATAGCTGTTAAAATGGGGTAGAAATTGCGAAAAGTTTCTTATCTGAACAATCGGTTGTATGAGATATATACTATATATACAACCGATCTCTATGATTTTTTCAGACAACAATATATGCTACATACGTAAGCCATCGGTGAAATTTGAAGCTTATAGCTGTTAAAATGGGGTAGAAATTGCGAAAAGCTTCTTATCTGAACAATCGGTTGTATGAGATATATACTATATATACCACCGATCTTTATAATTTTTTCAGACAACAACATATGCTATATACGTAAGCATTCGTTGAAATTTGAAGCCTCTAGCTCTTAAAATAGGGCAGTAATTACGAAAAGTTCCTTATCTGAACAATCGGTTGTGGGGGATATATACTATATATACGACCGATCTCAGCAATTTTATCAGACAACAATATGTGCAATATACGAAAGTATATGGTGAAGTTTGAAGCTTCAATCTGTTAAATTGGGTAAGATATTACAAAAATCCTCTTTTTCTGAAAAATCGGTTGTATGGTGGATATATGCTATAGTGGTCCGATCCGGTTCGGTTCCGACAAATGTCTAATCGGACACCCAAATACACCCGCTCACCAAATTTTATCAAGATATCTCAAAAATTGAGGGACTAGTTTGTACACAAACAGACAGACGGACAGACGGACAGACGGACATGGCTAAATCAACTCAGCTCTTCAACCTGATTATTTCGGTATACTTAATGGTGGGTCTATCTATTTTCTTTTAAGGACTAACAATTTTCGGTTTCGTGACGAAGTTAATATACCATTTCATTTTCATGAAAGGTATAAAAATAGGTAGCTAATCTGTGCGAGGATGCAAAGCTTCAGGTTTTTTGTGGTCTGCATGTAAAAACTATGACTACGAATCACGTATTTCAACAATATATGACGTAAACGTAACTATTTGATGAATTTTGAAGCTTCTAGCCGTAAAAAGGGGGCAAAAATTAGAGTTTAAATGGGGTATATATTATATATATCACCGATCTCTATGATTTTTTGACACAACAATACATACTATATACGTAAGCAATCGGTGAAATTTGAAGCTTATAGCTGTTAAAATGGGGTAGAAATTGCGAAAAGTTTCTTATCTGAACAATCGGTTGTATGAGATATACACTATATATACAACCGATCTCTATGATTTTTTCAGACAACAATAAATGCTACATACGTAAGTATTCTGTGAAATTTGAAGCTTCTAGCTGTTAAAATGGGGCTAAAAATTGCGAAAATATATATATATATATACTATATATACCATCGATCTTTATGATTTTTTCAAACAACAACATATGCTATATACGTAAGCATTCGTTGAAATTTGAAGCCTCTAGCTCTTAAAATAGGGCAGTAATTACGAAAAGTTTCTTATCTGAACAATCGGTTGTATGAGATATATACTATATATACAACCGATCTCTATGATTTTTTCAAACAACAATATATGCTATATACGTAAGTATTCTGTGAAATTTGAAGCTTCTAGCTGTTAAAATGGGGCTAAAATTTTCGAAAATATATATATATATATATACTATATATACCACCATATATATACTATATATACCACCGATCTTTATGATTTTTTCAGACAACAACATATGCTATATACTTAAGCATTCGTTGAAATTTGAAGCCTCTAGCTCTTAAAATAGGGCAGTAATTACGAAAAGTTCCTTATCTGAACAATCGGTTGTGGGGGATATATACTATATATACGACCGATCTCAGCAATTTTTCCAGGCAACAATACGTGCAATATACGAAAGTATATGGTGAAGGTTGAAGCTTCAATCTGTTAAATTGGGTAAGATATTACAAAAATCCTCTTTTTCTGAAAAATCGGTTGTACGGAGGATATATGCTATAGTGGTCCGATCCGGTCGGTTCCGACAAATGTCTAATCGGACACCCAAATACACCCGCTCACCAAATTTTATCAAGATATCTTAAAAATTGAGGGACTAGTTTGCATACAAACAGACAGACAGACAGACGGACACACGGACAGACGGACATGGCTAAATCAACTCAGCTCTTCAACCTGATTATTTCGGTATACTTAATGGTGGGTCTATCTATTTTCTTTTAAGGACTTACAATTTTCGGTTTCGTGACGAAAT
Source organism: Eurosta solidaginis (assembly GCF_040869045.1). Taxonomy (NCBI): domain Eukaryota; kingdom Metazoa; phylum Arthropoda; class Insecta; order Diptera; family Tephritidae; genus Eurosta; species Eurosta solidaginis. The sequence goes on from NC_090319.1 coordinate 256,653,903, forward strand.
TAATATACCATTTCATTTTCATGAAAGGTATAAAAATAGGTAGGTAATCAGTGCGAGGATGCAAAGCTTCACGTTTTTGTGGTCTGCATGTAAAAACTATAACTATGAATCACGTCTTTCAAAAACATATGACGTAAACGTAACTATTTGATGAAATTTGATGAATTTTGAAGCTTCTAGCCGTAAAAAAGGGGCAAAAATGACAGTTTATATGAAGTATATAATATATATACCACCGATCTCTATGATTTTTTCAGACAACAATATATGCTATATACGTAAGCATTTTGTGAAATTTGAAGCTTCTAGCTGTTAAAATGAGGCCGAGCTCGCAAAAAAAATATATATATACTATATATATATACTATATATACCATCATATATATATTATATATATCACCGATCTCTATGATTTTTTGACACAACAATACATACTATATACGTAAGCAATCGGTGAAATTTGAAGCTTATAGCTGTTAAAATGGGGTAGAAATTGCGAAAAGTTTCTTATCTGAACAATCGGTTGTATGAGATATATACTATATATACAACCGATCTCTATGATTTTTTCAGACAACAATATATGCTATATACGTAAGCAATCGGTGAAATTTGAAGCTTATAGCTGTTAAAATGGGGTAGAAATTGCGAAAAGTTTCTTATCTGAACAATCGGTTGTATGAGATATATACTATATATACAACCCATCTCTATCATTTTTTCAGACAACAATATATGAGATATATACTATGTATACCACCGATCTCAAAGATTTTTTCAGACAACAATATATGCTATACACGTAAGCATTTGGTGAAATTTTAAGCTTATAGCTGTTAAAATGAGGCCGAGCTCACAAAAAAAATATATATATACTATATATATATACTATATATACCATCATATATATATTATATATATCACCGATCTCTATAATTTTTTGACGCAACAATACATACTATATACGTAAGCAATCGGTGAAATTTGAAGCTTATAGCTGTTAAAATGGGGTAGAAATTGCGAAAAGTTTCTTATCTGAACAATCGGTTGTATGAGATATATACTATATATACAACCGATCTCTATGATTTTTTCAGACAACAATATATGCTATATACGTAAGCAATCGGTGAAATTTGAAGCTTATAGCTGTTAAAATGGGGTAGAAATTGCGAAAAGTTTCTTATCTGAAAAATCGGTTGTATGAGATATATACTATATATACAACCCATCTCTATCATTTTTTCAGACAACTATATATGCTATATACGTAAGTATTCTGTGAAATTTGAAGCTTCTAGCTGTTAAAACGGGGCTAAAATTTGCGAAAATATATATATATATATATACTATATATATATACTATATATACCACCATATATATACTATATATACCACCGATCTTTATAATTTTTTCAGACAACAACATATGCTATATACGTAAGCATTCGTTGAAATTTGAAGCCTCTAGCTCTTAAAATAGGGCAGTAATTACGAAAAGTTCCTTATCTGAACAATCGGTTGTGGGGGATATATACTATATATACAACCGATCTCAGCAATTTTTTCAGGCAAAAATACGTGCAATATACGAAAGTATATGGTGAAGTTTGAAGCTTCAATCTGTTAAATTGGGTAAGATATTACAAAAATCCTCTTTTTCTGAAAAATCGGTTGTATGGAGGCTATATGCTATAGTGGTCCGATCCGGTTCGGTTCCGACAAATGTCTAATCGGACACCCAAATACACCCGCTCACCAAATTTTATCAAGATATCTCAAAAATTGAGGGACTAGTTTGCATACAAACAGACACACGGACATGGCTAAATCAACTCAGCTCTTCAACCTGATTATTTCGGTATACTTAATGTATCTATTTTCTTTTAAGGACTTACAATTTTCGGTTTCGTGACGAAATTAATATACCATTTCATTTTCATGAAAGTTATAAAAATAGGTAGGTAATCTGTGCGAGGATGCAAAGCTTCACGTTTTTTGTGGTCTGCATGTAAAAACTATGACTACGAATCACGTCTTTCAAAAATATATGATGTAAACGTAACTATTTGATGAAATTTGATGAATTTTGAAGCTTCTAGCCGTAAAAAAGAGGCAAAAATGACAGTTTATATGAAGTATATAATATATATACCACCGATCTCTATGATTTTTTCAGACAACAATATATGCTACATACGTAAGCAATCGGTGAAATTTGAAGCTTATAGCTGTTAAAATGGGGTAAAAATTGCGAAAAGTTTCTTATCTGAACAATCGGTTGTATGAGATATATACTATATATACAACCGATCTCCATGATTTTTTCAGACAACAATATATGCTATATACGTAAGCATTTGGTGAAATTTGAAGCTTCTAGCTGTTAAAACGGGGCAGATATTGCGCAGTTTCTTATCTGAACAATCGGTTGTATGAGATATATACTATGTATAACACCGATCTCAATGATTTTTTCAGACATCAATATATGCTATACACGTAAGCATTTGGTGAAATTTGAAGCTTATAGCTGTTAAAATGAGGCAGAAATTGCAAAAAAAAATATATATACTATATATATATACTATATATACCATCATATATGTATATATTATATATATCACCGATCTCTATGATTTTTTGACACAACAAAACATACTATATTCGTAAGCAATCGGTGAAATTTGAAGCTTATAGCTGTTAAAATGGGGTAGAAATTGCGAAAAGTTTCTTATCTGAACAATCGGTTGTATGAGATATATACTATATATACAACCGATCTCTATGATTTTTTCAGACAACAATATATGCTATATACGTAAGCATTTTGTGAAATTTGAAGCTTCTAGCTGTTAAAACGGGGCAGATATTGCGCAGTTTCTTATCTGAACAATCGGTTGTATGAGATATATACTATGTATAACACCGATCTCAATGATTTTTTCAGACATCAATATATGCTATACACGTAAGCATTTGGTGAAATTTGAAGCTTATAGCTGTTAAAATGAGGCCGAAATTGCAAAAAAAAATATATATACTATATATATATACTATATATACCATCATATATGTATATATTATATATATCACCGATCTCTATGATTTTTTGACACAACAAAACATACTATATTCGTAAGCAATCGGTGAAATTTGAAGCTTATAGCTGTTAAAATGGGGTAGAAATTGCGAAAAGTTTCTTATCTGAACAATCGGTTGTATGAGATATATACTATATATACAACCGATCTCTATGATTTTTTCAGACAACAATATATGCTACATACGTAAGCAATCGGTGAAATTTGAAGCTTATAGCTGTTAAAATGGGGTAAAAATTGCGAAAAGTTTCTTATCTGAACAATCGGTTGTATGAGATATATACTATATATACAACCGATCTCCATGATTTTTTCAGACAACAATATATGCTATATACGTAAGCAATCGGTGAAATTTGAAGCTTATAGCTGTTAAAATGGGGTAGAAATTGATAAAAGTTTCTTATCTGAACAATCGGTTGTATGAGATATATACTATATATACAACCGATCTCTATGATTTTTTCAGACAACAATATATGCTATATACGTAAGTATTCTGTGAAATTTGAAGCTTCCAGCTGTTAAAATGGGGCTAAAATTTGAGAAAAAATATATATATATATATACTATATATACCACCATATATATACTATATATACCACCGATCTTTATGATTTTTTCAGACAACAACATATGCTATATACGTAAGCATTTTGTGAAATTTGAAGCTTCTAGCTGTTAAAACGGGGAAGAAATTGCGCAATAGTTTCTTATCTGACCAATCGGTTGTATGAGATATATACTATGTATACCACCGATCTCAATGATTTTTTCAGACATCAATATATGCTATACACGTAAGCATTTGGTGAAATTTGAAGCTTATAGCTGTTAAAATGAGGCCGAAATCGCAAAAAAAATACATATATACTATATATACCATCATATATATATTATATATATCACTGATCTCTATGATTTTTTGACACAACAATACATACTATATACGTAAGCAATCGGTGAAATTTGAAGCTTATAGCTGTTAAAATGGGGTAGAAATTGCGAAAAGTTTCTTATCTGAACAATCGGTTGTATGAGATATATACTATATATACAACCGATCTCTATGATTTTTTCAGACAACAATATATGCTATATACGTAAGTATTCTATGAAATTTGAAGCTTCTAGCTGTTAAAATGGGGCTAAAATTTGAGAAAATATATATATATATATATATACATATATATATATACTATATATACCACCATATATATAATATATATACCACCGATCTCTATGATTTTTTCAGACAACAATATATGCTATATACGTAAGCAATCGGTGAAATTTGAAGCTTATAGCTGTTAAAATGGGGTAGAAATTGCGAAAAGTTTCTTATCTGAACAATCGGTTGTATGAGATATATACTATGTATACCACCGATCTCAATGATTTTTTCAGACATCAATATATGCTATATACGTAAGCAATCGGTGAAATTTGAAGCTTATAGCTGTTAAAACGGGGCAGAAATTGCGCAAAGTTTCTTATCTGAACAATCGGTTGTATGAGATATATACTATGTATACCACCGATCTCAATGATTTTTTCAGACATCAATATATGCTATATACGTAAGCAATCGGTGAAATTTGAAGCTTATAGCTGTTAAAATGGGGTAGAAATTGCGAAAAGATTCTTATCTGAACAATCGGTTGTATGAGATATATACTATATATACAACCGATCTCTATGATTTTTTCAGACAACAATATATGCTATATACGTAAGCAATCGGTGAAATTTGAAGCTTATAGCTGTTAAAATGGGGTAGAAATTGCGAAAAGTTTCTTATCTGAACAATCGGTTGTATGAGATATATACTATATATACAACCGATCTCTATGATTTTTTCAGACAACAATACATGCTATATACGTAAGCAATTGGTGACATTTGAAGCTTATAGCTGTTAAAATGGGGTAGAAATTGCGAAAAGTTTCTTATCTGAACAATCGGTTGTATGAGATATATACTATATATACAACCGATCTCTATGATTTTTTCAGACAACAATATATGCTATATACGTAAGTATTCTGTGAAATTTGAAGCTTCTAGCTGTTAAAATGGGGTAGAAATTGCGAAAAGTTTCTTATCTGAACAACCGGTTGTATGAGATATATACTATATATACAACCGATCTCTATGATTTTTTCAGACAACAATACATGCTATATACGTAAGCAATCGGTGAAATTTGAAGCTTATAGCTGTTAAAATGGGGTAGAAATTGCGAAAAGTTTCTTATCTGAACAATCGGTTGTATGAGATATATACTATATATACAACCGATCTCTATGATTTTTTCAGACAACAATATATGCTATATACGTAAGAATTCTGTGAAATTTGAAGCTTCTAGCTGTTAAAATGGGGCTAAAATTTGCGAAAATATATATATATTATATATATATACTATATATACCACCATATATACTATATATACCACCGATCTTTTTGATTTTTTCAGACAACAACATATGCTATATACGTAAGCATTCGTTGAAATTTGAAGCCTCTAGCTCTTAAAATAGGGCAGTAATTACGAAAGTTCCTTATCTGAACAATCGGTTGTGAGGGATATATACTATTACCGATCTCATCAATTTATTCAGGCACCAATACGTGCAATATACGAAAGTATATGGTGAAGTTTGAAGCTTCAATCTGTTAAATTGGGTAAGATATTACAAAAATCCTCTTTTTCTGAAAAATCGGTTGTATGGAGGATATATACTATAGTGGTCCGATCCGGTCGGTTCCGACAAATGTCTAATCGGACACTCAAATACACCCGCTCACCAAATTTTATCAAGATATCTCAAAAATTGAGGGACTAGTTTGCATACAAACAGACAGACGGACAGACGGACATGGCTAAATCAACTCAGCTCTTCAACCTGATTATTTCGGTATACTTAATGGTGGGTCTATCTATTTTCTTTTAAGGACTTACAAATTTCGGTTTCGTGACGAAATTAATATACCATTTCATTTTCATGAAAGGTATAAAAATAGGTAGGTAATCTGTGCGAGGATGCAAAGCTTCACGTTTTTTGTGGTCTCCATGTAAAAACTACGACTACGAATCACGTCTTTCAAAAATATATGACGTAAACGTAACTATTTGATAAAATTTGATGAATTTTGAAGCTTCTAGCCGTAAAAAAGGGGCAAAAATGACAGTTTAATTAATGATTAGAAATTGCGAAAAGTTTCTTATCTGAACAATCGGTTGTATGAAATATATACTATATATACAACCGATCTCTATGATTTTTTCAGACAACAATATATGCTATATACGTAAGTATTCGGTGAAATTTGAAGCTTCTAGCTGTTAAAATGGGGCTAAAATTGGCGAAAATATATATATATATACTATATATATATACCATATATACCACCATATATATACTATATATACCACCGATCTTTATGATTTTTTTAGACAACAATATATGCTATATACGTAAGCATTCGTTGAAATTTGAAGCCTCTAGCTCTTAAAATAGGGCAGTAATTACGAAAAGTTCCTTATCTGAACAATCGGTTGTGGGGGATATATACTATATATACAACCGATCTCTATGATTTTTTCAGACAACAATATATGTTATATACGTAAGCAATCGGTGAAATTTGAAGCTTATAGCTGTTAAAATGGGGTAGAAATTGCGAAAAGTTTCTTATCTGAACAATCGGTTGTATGAGATATATACTATATATACAACCGATCTCTATGATTTTTTCAGACAACAATATATGCTATATACGTAAGCATTCGGTGAAATTTGAAGCTTCTAGCTGTAAAAATGGGGCTAAAATTTGCGAAAATATATATATATATACTATATATATATATACTATATATACCACCGATCTTTATGATTTTTTTAGACAACAATATATGCTATATACGTAAGCATTCGTTGAAATTTGAAGCCTCTAGCTTTTAAAATAGGGCAGTAATTACGAAAAGTTCCTTATCTGAACAATCGGTTGTGGGGGATATATACTATATATACGACCGATCTCATAAATTTTTTCAGGCAACAATATGTGCAATATACGAAAGTATATGGTGAAGTTTGAAGCTTCAATCTGTTAAATTGGGTAAGATATTACAAAACTCCTCTTTTTCTGAAAAATCGGTTGTATGGAGGATATATGCTATAGTGGTCCGATCCGGTCGGTTCCGACAAATGTCTAATGGGACACCCAAATACAGCCGCTCACCAAATTTTATCAAGATATCTCAAAAATTGAGGGACTAGTTTGCATACAAACAGACAGACGGACAGACGGACATGGCTAAATCAACTCAGCTCTTCAACCTGATTATTTCGGTATACTTAATGGTGGGTCTATCTATTTTCTTTTAAGGACTTACAAATTTCGGTTTCGTGACGAAATTAATATACCATTTCATTTTCATGAAAGGTATAAAAACAGGTAGGTACTTTATGTGAAGATGCAAACTTTCAGGTTTCTTGTGGTCTGCGTGTAAAAACTATGACTACGAATCACGTATTTCAACAATATATGACGTAAACGTAACTATTTGATGAAATTTGATGAATTTTGAAGCTTCTAAAAAGGGGGCAAAAATTAGAGTTTATATGGGGTATATAATATATATACCACCGATCTCTATGATTTTTTCAGACAACAATATATGCTATATAAGTAAGCATATGGTGAAATTTGAAGCGTCTAGCTGTTAAAAAGGGGCAGAAATTGCGCAAAGTTTCTTAACTGAACAATCGGTTGTATGAGATATATACTATATATACCACCGATCTCAATGATTTTTTCAGACAACAATATATGCTATACACGTAAGCATTTGGTGAAATTTGAAGCTTCTAGCTGTTAAAAAGGGGCAGAAATTGCGCAAAGTTTCTTAACTGAACAATCGGTTGTATGAGATATATACTATATATACAACCGATCTCTATGATTTTTTCAGACAACAATATATGCTATATACGTAAGTATTCTGTGAAATTTGAAGCTTCTAGCTGTTAAAATGGGGCTAAAATTTGCGAAAATATATATATATTATATATATATACTATATATACCACCATATATACTATATATACCACCGATCTTTTTGATTTTTTCAGACAACAACATATGCTATATACGTAAGCATTCGTTGAAATTTGAAGCCTCTAGCTCTTAAAATAGGGCAGTAATTACGAAAGTTCCTTATCTGAACAATCGGTTGTGAGGGATATATACTATATATACTACCGATCTCATCAATTTATTCAGGCACCAATACGTGCAATATACGAAAGTATATGGTGAAGTTTGAAGCTTCAATCTGTTAAATTGGGTAAGATATTACAAAAATCCTCTTTTTCTGAAAAATCGGTTGTATGGAGGATATATACTATAGTGGTCCGATCCGGTCGGTTCCGACAAATGTCTAATCGGACACTCAAATACACCCGCTCACCAAATTTTATCAAGATATCTCAAAAATTGAGGGACTAGTTTGCATACAAACAGACAGACGGACAGACGGACATGGCTAAATCAACTCAGCTCTTCAACCTGATTATTTCGGTATACTTAATGGTGGGTCTATCTATTTTCTTTTAAGGACTTACAAATTTCGGTTTCGTGACGAAATTAATATACCATTTCATTTTCATGAAAGGTATAAAAATAGGTAGGTAATCTGTGCGAGGATGCAAAGCTTCACGTTTTTTGTGGTCTCCATGTAAAAACTACGACTACGAATCACGTCTTTCAAAAATATATGACGTAAACGTAACTATTTGATAAAATTTGATGAATTTTGAAGCTTCTAGCCGTAAAAAAGGGGCAAAAATGACAGTTTAATTAATGATTAGAAATTGCGAAAAGTTTCTTATCTGAACAATCGGTTGTATGAAATATATACTATATATACAACCGATCTCTATGATTTTTTCAGACAACAATATATGCTATATACGTAAGTATTCGGTGAAATTTGAAGCTTCTAGCTGTTAAAATGGGGCTAAAATTGGCGAAAATATATATATATATACTATATATATATACCATATATACCACCATATATATACTATATATACCACCGATCTTTATGATTTTTTTAGACAACAATATATGCTATATACGTAAGCATTCGTTGAAATTTGAAGCCTCTAGCTCTTAAAATAGGGCAGTAATTACGAAAAGTTCCTTATCTGAACAATCGGTTGTGGGGGATATATACTATATATACAACCGATCTCTATGATTTTTTCAGACAACAATATATGTTATATACGTAAGCAATCGGTGAAATTTGAAGCTTATAGCTGTTAAAATGGGGTAGAAATTGCGAAAAGTTTCTTATCTGAACAATCGGTTGTATGAGATATATACTATATATACAACCGATCTCTATGATTTTTTCAGACAACAATATATGCTATATACGTAAGCATTCGGTGAAATTTGAAACTTCTAGCTGTAAAAATGGGGCTAAAATTTGCGAAAATATATATATATATACTATATATATATATACTATATATACCACCGATCTTTATGATTTTTTTAGACAACAATATATGCTATATACGTAAGCATTCGTTGAAATTTGAAGCCTCTAGCTTTTAAAATAGGGCAGTAATTACGAAAAGTTCCTTATCTGAACAATCGGTTGTGGGGGATATATACTATATATACGACCGATCTCATAAATTTTTTCAGGCAACAATATGTGCAATATACGAAAGTATATGGTGAAGTTTGAAGCTTCAATCTGTTAAATTGGGTAAGATATTACAAAACTCCTCTTTTTCTCAAAAATCGGTTGTATGGAGGATATATGCTATAGTGGTCCGATCCGGTCGGTTCCGACAAATGTCTAATGGGACACCCAAATACAGCCGCTCACCAAATTTTATCAAGATATCTCAAAAATTGAGGGACTAGTTTGCATACAAACAGACAGACGGACAGACGGACATGGCTAAATCAACTCAGCTCTTCAACCTGATTATTTCGGTATACTTAATGGTGGGTCTATCTATTTTCTTTTAAGGACTTACAAATTTCGGTTTCGTGACGAAATTAATATACCATTTCATTTTCATGAAAGGTATAAAAACAGGTAGGTACTTTATGTGAAGATGCAAACTTTCAGGTTTCTTGTGGTCTGCGTGTAAAAACTATGACTACGAATCACGTATTTCAACAATATATGACGTAAACGTAACTATTTGATGAAATTTGATGAATTTTGAAGCTTCTAAAAAGGGGGCAAAAATTAGAGTTTATATGGGGTATATAATATATATACCACCGATCTCTATGATTTTTTCAGACAACAATATATGCTATATAAGTAAGCATATGGTGAAATTTGAAGCGTCTAGCTGTTAAAAAGGGGCAGAAATTGCGCAAAGTTTCTTAACTGAACAATCGGTTGTATGAGATATATACTATATATACCACCGATCTCAATGATTTTTTCAGACAACAATATATGCTATACACGTAAGCATTTGGTGAAATTTGAAGCTTCTAGCTGTTAAAAAGGGGCAGAAATTGCGCAAAGTTTCTTAACTGAACAATCGGTTGTATGAGATATATACTATATATACAACCGATCTCTATGATTTTTTCAGACAACAATATATGCTATATACGTAAGTATTCTGTGAAATTTGAAGCTTCTAGCTGTTAAAATGGGGCTAAAATTTGCGAAAATATATATATATATATTATATATATATACTATATATACCACCATATATACTATATATACCACCGATCTTTTTGATTTTTTCAGACAACAACATATGCTATATACGTAAGCATTCGTTGAAATTTGAAGCCTCTAGCTCTTAAAATAGGGCAGTAATTACGAAAGTTCCTTATCTGAACAATCGGTTGTGAGGGATATATACTATATATACTACCGATCTCATCAATTTATTCAGGCACCAATACGTGCAATATACGAAAGTATATGGTGAAGTTTGAAGCTTCAATCTGTTAAATTGGGTAAGATATTACAAAAATCCTCTTTTTCTGAAAAATCGGTTGTATGGAGGATATATACTATAGTGGTCCGATCCGGTCGGTTCCGACAAATGTCTAATCGGACACCCAAATACACCCGCTCACCAAATTTTATCAAGATATCTCAAAAATTGAGGGACTAGTTTGCATACAAACAGACAGACGGACAGACGGACATGGCTAAATCAACTCAGCTCTTCAACCTGATTATTTCGGTATACTTAATGGTGGGTCTATCTATTTTCTTTTAAGGACTTACAAATTTCGGTTTCGTGACGAAATTAATATACCATTTCATTTTCATGAAAGGTATAAAAATTGGTAGGTAATCTGTGTGAGGATGCAAAGCTTCACGTTTTTTGTGGTCTGCATGTAAAAACTATGACTACGAATCACGTATTTCAAAAATATATGACGTAAACGTAACTATTTGATGAAATTTGATGAATTTTGAAGCTTTTAACCGTAAAAAAGGGGTCAAAATGACAGTTTATATGAAGTATATAATATATATATATCACCGTCCTCTATGATTTTTTTCAGACAACAATTTATGCTATATACGTAAGCATTTTGTGAAATTTGAAGCTTCTAGCTGTTAAAACGGGGCAGAAATTGCGCAAAGTTTCTTAACTGAACAATCGGTTGTATGAGATATATACTATATATACTACCGATCTCAATGATTTTTTCAGACAACAATATATGCTATACACGTAAGCATTTGGTGAAATTTGAAGCTTCTAGCTGTTAAAATGGGGTAGAAATTGCGAAAAGTTTCTTATCTGAACAATCGGTTGTATGGGATATATACTATATATACCACCTTTATCTATGATTTTCTCAGACAACAGTATATGCTATACACGTAAGCATTTGGTGAAATTTGAACATATCTAAACGATTTTTAAGATAAATATAAAATAAACAAGTAAGAACGGGACTGTCTTCGGCTGTGCCGAAGACTTCATACCTTTCATGAATGGGGCTCAACAATAATCTTATCCCGTTCTTAATCTCCGAATAATCGGATGTGTAAGATAAGAAATATATAGTGAACAGATCTACATACCTTAACGATTTTTAAGATAAATATAAAATAAAAAACAGGTAGGTACTTTGTGTGAGGATGCAAAGTTTCAGGTTTTTTGTGGTCTGCGTGTAAAACCTATGACTACGAATCACGTATTTCAACAATATATGACGTAAACGTAACTATTTGATGAAATTTGATGAATTTTGAAGCTTCTAGCCGTAAAAAGAGGGTAAAAATTAGAGTTTATATGAAGTATATAATATATATACCACCGATCTCAATGATTTTTTCAGACAACAATATATGCTATACACGTAAGAATTTGGTGAAATTTGACGCTTCTAGCTGTTAAAATGGGGCCGAAATCGTAAAAAAAATATATATATACTATATATATATACTATATATACCATCATATATATATTATATATATCACCGATCGCTATGATTTTTTGACACAACAATGCATACTATATACGTTAGCAATCGGTGAAATTTGAAGCTTATAACTGTTAAAATGGGGTAGAAATTGCGAAAAGTTTCTTATATGAACAATCGGTTGTATGAGATATATACTATATATACAACCGATCTCTATGATTTTTTCAGACAACAATATATGCTATATACGTAAGCAATCAGTGAAATTTGAAGCTTATAGCTGTTAAAATGGGGTAGAAATTGCGAAAAGTTTCTTATCTGAACAATCGGTTGTATGAGATATATACTATATATATAACCGATCTCTATGATTTTTTCGGACAACAATATATGCTATATACGTAAGCAATCGGTGAAATTTGAAGCTTATAGCTGTTAAAATGGGGTAGAAATTGCGAAAAGTTTCTTATCTGAACAATCGGTTGTATGAGATATATACTATATATACAACCGATCTCTATGATTTTTTCAGACAACAATATATGCTATATGCGTAAGCATTCGTTGAAATTTGAAGCCTCTAGCTCTTAAAATAGGGCAGTAATTACGAAAAGTTCCTTATCTGAACAATCGGTTGTGGGAGATATATACTATATATACGACCGATCTCATAAATTTTTTCAGGCAACAATATGTGCAATATACGAAAGTATATGGTGAAGTTTGAAGCTTCAATCTGTTAAATTGGGTAAGATATTACAAAAATCCTCTTTTTCTGAAAAATGGGTTGTATGGAGGATATATGCTATAGTGGTCCGATCCGGTCGGTTCCGACAAATGTCTAATCGGACACCCAAATACACCCGCTCACCAAATTTTATCAAGATATCTCAAAAATTGAGGGACTAGTTTGCATACAAACAGACAGACGGACAGACGGACATGGCCAAATCAACTCAGCTCTTCAACCTGATTATTTCGGTATACTTAATGGTGGGTCTATCTATTTTCCCTTAAGGGCTTACAATTTTCGGTTTCGTGACGAAATTAATATACCATTTCATTTTCATGAAAGCTATAAAAATAGGTAGGTAATCTGTGTGAGGATGCAAAGCTTCACGTTTTTTGTGGTCTGCATGTAAAAACTATGACTACGAATCACGTATTTCAAAAATATATGACGGAAACGTAACTATTTGATGAAATTTGATGAATTTTGAAGCTTCTAGCCGTAAAAAAGGGGTCAAAATGACAGTTTATATGAAGTATATAATATATATACCACCGATCTCTATGATTTTTTCAGACAACAATATATGCTATATACGTAAGCATTTTGTGAAATTTGAAGCTTCTAGCTGTTAAAACGGGGCAAAAATTGCGCAAAGTTTCTTATCTGAACAGTCGGTTGTATGAGATATATACTATGTATACCACCGATCTCAATGATGTTTTCAGACATCAATATATGCTATACACGTAAGCATTTGGTGAAATTTGAAGCTTATAGCTGTTAAAATGAGGCCGAAATCGCAAAAAAATATATATATACTATATATATATACTATATATACCATCATATATATATTATATATATCACCGATCTCTATGATTTTTTGACACAACAATACACACTATATACGTAAGCAATCGTCGAAATTTGAAGCTTATAGCTGTTAAAATGGGGTAGAAATTGCGAAAAGTTTCTTATCTGAACAATCGGTTGTATGAGATATATACTATATATACAACCGATCTCTATGATTTTCTCAGACAACAATATATGCTATATACGTAAGCAATCGGTGAAATTTGAAGCGTATAGCTGTTAAAATGGGGTAGAAATTGCGAAAAGTTTCTTATATGAACAATCGGTTGTATGAGATATATACTATATATACAACCGATCTCTATGATTTTTTCAGACAACAATATATGCTATATACGTAAGTATTCGGTGAAATTTGAAGCTTCTAGCTGTTAAAATGGGGTAGAAATTGCAAAAAGTTTCATATCTGAACAATCGGTTGTATGAGATATATACTATATATACAACCGATCTCTATGATTTTTTCAGACAACAATATATGCTATATACGTAAGTATTCGGTGAAATTTGAAGCTTCTAGCTGTTAAAATGGGGCTAAAATTTGCGAAAATATATATATATATATACTATAGACATATATATACTATATATACTACCATATATATACTATATATACTATATATACCACCGATCTTTATGATTTTTTTAGACAACAATATATGCTATATACGTAAGCATTCTTTGAAATTTGAAGCCTCTAGCTCTTAAAATAGGGCAGTAATTACGAAAAGTTCCTTATCTGAACAATCGGTTGTATGAGATATATACTATATATACAACCGATCTCTATGATTTTTTCAGACAACAATATATGCTATATACGTAAGCAATCAGTGAAATTTGAAGCTTATAGCTGTTAAAATGGGGTAGAAATTGCGAAAAGTTTCTTATCTGAACAATCGGTTGTATGAGATATATACTATATATACAACCGATCTCTATGATTTTTTCAGACAACAATATATGCTATATACGTAAGGAATCAGTGAAATTTGAAGCTTATAGCTGTTAAAATGGGGTAGAAATTGCGAAAAGTTTCTTATCTGAACAATCGGTTGTATGAGATATATACTATGTATACCACCGATCTCAATGATTTTGTCAGACAACAATATATGTTATTTACATAAGCATTTTGTGAAATTTGAAGCTTCTAGCTGTTAAAACGGGGCAGAAATTGCGCAAAGTTTCTTATCTGAACAATCGGTTGTATGAGATATATACTATGTATACCACCGATCTCAATGATTTTTTCAGACAACAATATATGCTATTTACGTAAGCATTTGGTGAAATTTGAAGCTTCTAGCTGTTAAAATGGGGCCTAAATCGTAAAAAAAAAATATATATATACTATATATATATACTATATATACCATCATATATATATTATATATATCACCGATCTCTATGATTTTTTGACACAACAATACATACTATATACGTAAGCAATCGGTGCAATTTGAAGCTTATAACTGTTAAAATGGGGTAGAAATTGCGAAAAGTTTCTTATCTGAACAATCGGTTGTATGAGATATATACTATATATACAACCGATCTCTATGATTTTTTCAGACAACAATATATGCTATATACGTAAGCAATCAGTGAAAGTTGAAGCTTATAGCTGTTAAAATGGGGTAGAAATTGCGAAAAGTTTCTTATCTGAACAATCGGTTGTATGAGATATATACTATATATACAACCGATCTCTATGATTTTTTCAGACAACATTATATGCTATACACGTAAGCAATCGGTGAAATTTGAACCTTATAGCTGTTAAAATGGGGTAGAAATTGCAAAAAGTTTCATATCTGAACAATCGGTTGTATGAGATATATACTATATATACAACCGATCCCTATGATTTTTTCAGACAACAATATATGCTATATACGTAAGTATTCGGTGAAATTTGAAGCTTCTATCTGTTAAAATGGGGCTAAAATTTGCGAAATATATACATATACTATATATATATACTATATATACCACCATATATATACTATATATACATCCGATCTCTATGATTTTTTCAGACAACAATATATGCTATATACGTAAGCAATCGGTGAAATTTGAAGCTTATAGCTGTTAAAATGGGGTAGAAATTCCAAAAAGTTTCATATCTGAACAATCGGTTGTATGAGATATATACTATATATACAACCGATCCCTATGATTTTTTCAGACAACAATATATGCTATATACGTAAGCAATCGGTGAAATTTGAAGCTTATAGCTGTTAAAATGGGGTAGAAATTGCAAAAAGTTTCATATCTGAACAATCGGTTGTATGAGATATATACTATATATACAACCGATCTCTATGATTTTTTCAGACAACAATATATGCTATATACGTAAGCAATCGGTGAAATTTGAAGCTTATAGCTGTTAAAATGTGGTAGAAATTGCAAAAAGTTTCATATCTGAACAACCGGTTGTATGAGATATATACTATATATACCACCGATCTCAATGATTTTTTTAGGCAACAATATATGCTATATACGTAAGCATTCGTTGAAATTTGAAGCCTCTAGCTCTTAAAATAGGGCAGTAATTACGAAAAGTTCCTTATCTGAACAATCGGTTGTGGGGGATATTTACTATATATACGACCGATCTCATAAATTTTTTCAGGCAACAATATGTGTAATATGCGAAAGTATATGGTGGAGTTTCAAGCTTCAATCTGTTAAATTGGGTAAGATATTACAAAAATCCTCTTTTTCTGAAAAATCGGTTGTATGGAGGATATATGCTATAGTGGTCCGATCCGGTCGGTTCCGACAAATGTCTAATCGGACACCCAAATACACCCGCTCACCAAATTTTATCAAGATATCTCAAAAATTGAGGGACTAGTTTGCATACAAACAGACAGACGGACAGACGGACATGGCTAAATCAACTCAGCTCTTCAACCTGATTATTTCGGTATACTTAATGGTGGGTCTATCTATTTTCCTTTAAGGACTTACAATTTTCGGTTTCGTGACGAAATTAATATACCATTTCATTTTCATGAAAGGTATAAAAATAGGTAGGTAATCTGTGTGAGGATGCAAAGCTTCACGTTTTTTGTGGTCTGCATGTAAAAACTATGACTACGAATCACGTGTTTCAAAAATATATGACGTAAACGTAACTATTTGATGAAATTTGATGAATTTTGAAGCTTCTAGCCGTAAAAAAGGGATCAAAATGACAGTTTATATGAAGTATATAATATACTAGCCTTTACCCGCGGCCCCGTCCGCAAGGAGAAATTAAAATATATGGGTTATTCGCATTAGCCTGCTTATCAAGTTATCTGTTTAAAATTTTGTTTTCTGTCTAATGCATTTTATTTTTTAATTGAGTAAAAAAAAAGAACTAAATGAGCTGATAACCTGATAGGATCCCAAATGATCCCGAAATTATTCAGAAAAAGTTACGAAATGACCCCAACGCTATCGCGGACGGATCCCGAAAACCATCCAGAAATGCCCCGAAAAGGTCTGCAAAAGTTCCCGGAATAGTCCCAAAAAACCCGAAATGACAACGACACGATTCTAGACGTATCCAGAGAACCACACAGAAATGATCCCTGAAGGTGCTCCAAAATGATCCCGAAAAGGTTCCGAAATGACCCTGACGGGCTCCCGGGCGGATCTCAAAAACCATCCAGAAAATATCCAGGAAGGGTCGCTAAATTATCCCCACATACTCCAGAAAAAGTTCCGAAATGGCTCCGAGGGGATCCACGACGCATCGCAAAAACCATACAGAAATGATTCCGGAAGGATCCCAAAATGATCCCGAAATAGTCCGGAAATGACCCAGATGGGATCCCGCACAGATCCAGAAATGATCCCGGAAGGGTCCAAAAACTATCCCGGAAAAGTAACAAAAAATCCCGAAATGGCTCCTACGGCATCCCGGACGGATCCAGAAATGATCTCGACAGGTTCCCCAAATGATCCCAAAATGGTCCCGAAATGACCCTGATGGATCCGGCAAACCATCAAGAAATTATGCCGGAAGGGTCCCCAAATGATCCCAAAATAATACAGAAAAAGTCACGAAACGATCCCTAGAGGATCACCAAATGATCCCGAAATAACCCCGACGGGATCCCGGACAAATCCCGAAAACCATCCAGAAATGATGCCGGAAGGGTTCCCAAATGATTCCGAAAAAGTCCCGCATTGATTCCGACGGGATCCCGAACGGATACCGAAAATCATCCAGAAATGATGCTGGTAGGTACCCCAAATGATCCCGAAATAGTCCCCAAATGACCGCGACGAGATCCCGGACGGATACCGAAAACCATCCAGAAATGATCTTGGGAGGGACCCCAATTGATCCCGAAAAAGTCCCGCAATGATTCCGACGGGATCCTGAACGGATACCGAAAACCATCCAGAAGTGATGCCGGAAAGGTCCTCAAATGATCACCTAATAGTCCCAAAATTACCCTGACGGCATCCCTGACTGATCCCGAAATCCATCCAGAAATGATCTTGGGAAGGTCCCAAAATGATCCCGAAATAGTCTCGGAAAAGTCCAGAAATTACCCTGACGGGTTCCCGGACGAAACCTGAAAGCCATCCTTAAATGATCCCGAAAAAGTCCCGAAATGACCCTGACGGGACCCCGAAAGGATCCCGAAAACTATCCAGAAATGATGCCGGAAAGGTCCTCAAATGATCTCCTAATAGTTCCGAAAATACCCTAATGGGATCCCGAACAGATCCCGACAACTATTTAGAAATGATGCCGAAAGGGCCTGCAAATGATCCCGTATTAGTCGAGAAAAAGTCCCAAAATGACCCCGACGGTATGCCGGACGAATCCCAAAAACCATCCAGAAATGATGCCGGAAGGGACCCCAAATGATCCCGAAAAAGTCCCGACGGGATCCTGAACGGATACCGAAAACCATGCAGAAGTGATGCCGGAAAGGTCCTCAAATGATCATCTAATAGTCCCAAAATGACCCTGACGGCATCCCTGGCTGATCCCGAAGTCCATCCAGAAATGATCTTTGGAAGGTCCCAAAATGACTCCGAAATAGTCTCGGAAAAGTCCAGAAACTACCCTGACGGGTTCCCGGACGAATCCTGAAAACAAATCTTAAATGTTGCCGAAAAAGTCCCGAAATGACCCTGATGGGACCCCGAAAGGATCCCGAAAACTATCCAGAAATGATGCCGGAAAGGTTCCGAAAAGACCCTGACGGGATCCCGAACGGATCCCGAAAACTATCCAGAAATAGTACCGAAAGGGCCCGCAAATTATCCCGTATAAGTCGAGAAAAAGTCCCGAAATGACCCCGACGGGATCCCAGACGAATCCCAAAAACCATCCAGAAATGATGCCGGTAGGTATCCCAAATAATCCCGAAATAGTCCCGAAATGACCTCGTCGGCATCCCGGACGGATTCGGAATATTATCCAGAAATGATGCCGGAAAGGTCCCCAAATGATCCCCTAATAGTCCCGAAATTACCCTGATGGGATCCCGGACGGATCCCGAAAACCATCCAGATATGATGCCGAAATGGTTCCCAAATGATTCCGTATTAGTCGCGAAAAAGTTCCGAAATGACCCCGACGGATCCCGAAAACCATCCAGAAATGATACCGGAAGAGCCCCCAAATTATCCCGAAAAAGTCCCCAAATGACCCCGACGAGATCCCGGACGGATCCCGAAAACTATCCAGAAATGATGCCGGAAGAGCCCCCAAATGATCCCAAAAAAGTCCCCAAATGACCCCGACGAGATCCCGAACGGATCCCGAAAACCATTCAGAAATGATGCTGAAAGGGTTCCCAAATGATCCCGTATTAGTCGCGAAAAAATTCCCGAAATTACCCGACGGGATCCCGCACGAATCCCAAAAACCATCCAGAAATGTTGCCGGTAGGTATCCCAAATAATCCCGAAATAGTCCCGAAATTACCTCGTCGGCATCCCGGACGGATCCCGAAAATTATCCAGAAATGATGCCGGAAAGGTCCCCAAATGATCCCCTAATAGTCCCGAAATTACCCTGATGGGATCCCGGACGGATCCCGAAAACCATCCAGATATGATGCCGAAATGGTTCCCAAATGATTCCGTATTAGTCGCGAAAAAGTTCCGAAATGACCCCGACGAATCCCGAAAACCATCCAGAAATGATACCGGAAGAGCCCCCAAATTATCCCGAAAAAGTCCCCAAATGAGCCCGACGAGATCCCGGACGGATCCCGAAAACTATCCAGAAATGATGCCGGAAGAGCCCCCAAATGATCCCAAAAAAGTCCCCAAATGACCCCGACGAGATCCCGGACGGATCCCGAAAACCATTCAGAAATGATGCTGAAAGGGTTCCCAAATGATCCCGTATTAGTCGCGAAAAATTCCCGAAATGACCCCGACGGGATCCCGGACGGTTCCCGAAAACCATCCAGATATGATACCGGAAGAGCCCCCAAATGATCCCAAAAAAGGCCCCAAATGACCCGACGAGATCCGGGACGGATCCCGAAAACCATCCAGAAATGATCCGGAAGAGCCCCCAAATGATCCCGAAAAAGTCCCCAAATGACCCCGACGAGATCCCGGACGGATCCCGAAAACCATCCAGAAATGATGCCGGAAGAGCCCCCAAATGATCCCAAAAAAGTCCCCAAATGACCCCGACGAGATCCCGGACGGATCCCGAAAACCATTCAGAAATGATGCCGAAAGGGTTCCCAAATGATCCCGTATTAGTCGCGAAAAATTCCCGAAATGACCCCGACGGGATCCCGGACGGATCCCGAAAACCATCCAGAAATGATGCCTAAAGGGTCCCAAAATAACCCCGAAATGGTCCCATAATGATCCCGGAAACCATCAAGAATTTATCACTCGAAGGTACGCAAATGATCCCGAAAGTACCCCGACGGGATCCCGGACGGATCCCGAAAACCATCCAGAAATGATACCGGAAGAGCCCCCAAATGATCCCGAAAAAGTCCCCAAATGACCCCGACGAGATCCCGGACGGATCCCGAAAACCATCCAGATATGATGCCGAAATGGTTCCCAAATGATTCCGTATTAGTCGCGAAAAATTCCCGAAATGACCCCGACGAGATCCCGGACGGATCCCGAAAACCATTCAGAAATGATGCTGAAAGGGTTCCCAAATGATCCCGTATTAGTCGCGAAAAATTCGCGAAATAACCCCGACGGGATCCCGGACGGATCCCGAAAACCATCCAGAAATGATGCCTAAAGGGTCCCAAAATAACCCCGAAATGGTCCCATAATGATCCCGGAAACCATCAAGAATTTATCACTCGAAGGTACGCAAATGATCCCGAAAGTACCCCGACGGGATCCCGGACGGATCCCGAACCCCATCCAGAAATGATACCGGAAGAGCCCCCAAATGATCCCGAAAAAGTCCCCAAATGACCCCGACGAGATCCCGGACGGATCCCGAAAACCATCCAGAAATGATGCCGGAAGAGCCCCCAAATGATCCCAAAAAAGTCCCCAAATGACCCCGACGAGATCCCGGACGGATCCCGAAAACCATCCAGAAATGATGCCGGAAGAGCCCCCAAATGATCCCAAAAAAGTCCCCAAATGACCCCGACGAGATCCCGGACGGATCCCGAAAACCATTCAGAAATGATGCCGAAAGGGTTCCCAAATGATCCCGTATTAGTCGCGAAAAATTCCCGAAATGACCCCGACGGGATCCCGGACGGTTCCCGAAAACCATCCAGAAATGATGCCGGAAGAGCCCCCAAATGACCCCGACGGGATGCCGGACGAATCCCGAAGACCATCCAGAAATGATGCCTAAAGGGTCCCAAAATAACCCCGAAATGGTCCCATAATGATCCCGGAAACCATCAAGAATTTATCACTCGAAGGTACGCAAATGATCCCGAAAGTACCCCGACGGGATCCCGGACGGATCCCGAAAACCATCCAGAAATGATGCCGGAAGGGTCCCCAAATGATCGCGAAATAGTCCCGAAATGATTCCGGAATAGTCCCGGAAATGTCCCAAAATAACCCCGACGGGATCCCGGACGGAACCCGAAAACTATACAGAAATGATCCCGGAAGGGTCCCAAAATTATCCCGAAATAGTCCCGAAAAAGTCCCGAAATTACCCCGGCGGGATCCCGGACCGATCCAGAAAACCATCCAGAAATGATCCCGGAAGGGTCTCGATATGACCCTTACGGGATTACAAATAAGGTGAAGCTAATTATAAACTGTATGTGCCAGATACCAAAAACTATTGATTTAGTAGAAAATTTATATTGAGTTATAACAATTTATAGATTTTACACCAGAGGGGTTGATAAAGGGGGGGCGGGCTGAGGGTGTCACTGCTTACTTTGTAAGCCCTCGACTTATTTGACCCATTGAGTCTGTGATATTGGTGAAGGCGAGTATACGTAAAGTTATAATGTGTAAAAATTATTAAAAAGTAATTGCTCGAAGGGGTCGTGGGACCCCCACCCCTCTTTCCATGTTCGAAAAAAATTTCGCTAGTAGACTACTGTCTGTGTCCCAAATTTCATCAAAATCCGTGTAGCCGTTCTGGCGTGATTCAGTCACAAAGACGAAAAAATAGAATAATTAAATTATAACTGTTCCTAGGGGGCGGCTACCATGCCCCTTTGGAAAAATATATAGCTAGTAGATCCTTCTAGACTATTGGCTATATGTGTGCAAAATTTCATCCAAATCGGTCCAGCCGTTCTTGCGTGATTGAGTCACAAAGACAAACGTCTGGACAAACATCCAAACATCCAAACATCTAAACATCCGAACATCCAAACATCTAAACATCCAAACATCCAAACTTTGCCATTTATAATATAACTAGCCTTTACCCGCGGCCCCGTCCGCAAGGAAAATTTTAAATATATGGGCTATTCGCGTTAGCCTGCTTATTATCTGTTTAAAATTTTGTTTTCTGTCTAATGCATTTTATTTTTGTAATTGAGTAAAAAAAAGAACTAAATGAGCTGATAACCTGATAGGATCCCAAATGATCCCGAAATTATCCAGAAAAAGCTACGAAATGACGCCAACGCTATCGCGGACGGATCCCGAAAACCATCCAGAAATGCCCCGAAAGGGTCTCCAAAAGTTCCCCGAATAGTCCCAAAAAAACCCGAAATGAGAGCGACACGATTCTAGACGTATCCAGAGAACCACACAGAAATGATCCCTGAAGGTGTTCCAAAATGATCCCGAAAAGGTTCCGAAATGACCCTGACGGGCTCCCGGGCGGATCTCAAAAACCATCCAGAAAATATCCAGGAAGGGTCCCTAAATTATCCCGACTAACTCCAAAAAAAGTTCCGAAATGGCTCCGAGGGGATCCACGATGGATCGCGAAAACCATACAGAAATGATTCCGGAAGGATTCCAAAATGATCCCGAGATAGTTCGGAATTGACCCAGATGGGATCCCGCACAGATCCAGAAATGATCCCGGAAGGGTGCAAAAACTATCCCGGAAAAGTAACAAAAAATACCGAAATGGCTCCTACGGCATCCCGGACGGATCCAGAAATGATCTCGGAAGGGTCCCCAAATGATCCCAAAATGGTCCCGAAATGACCCTGATGGATCCGGCAAACCATCAAGAAATTATGCCGAAAGGGTCCCAAAATGATCCCGAAATAATACAGAAAAAGTCACGAAACGACCCCTAGAGGATCCCCAAATGATCCCGTATTAGCCCCGAAAAGGTCCCGAAATAACCCCGACGGGATCCCGGACAAATCCCGAAAACCATCCAGAAATGATGCCGGAAGGAATCCCAAATGATTCCGTAAAAGTCCCGCATTGATTCCGACGGGATCCCGAACGGATACCGAAAATCATCCAGAAGTGATGCCGGAAAGGTCCTCAAATGATCACCTAATAGTCCCGAAATGACCCTTAAGGGGTCATGGACGGATCCCATAAACCATCCAGAAATGATCCCGATATAGTCCCGAAGAAGTCCCGAAATGACCCTGACGGGATCTCGAACGCACCCCTAAATGACCCTGACGGGATCCCGGACAGATCCCGAAATCCATCCAGAAATGATCTTGGGAGGGACCCCAAATGATCCCGAAAAAGTCCCGCAATGATTCCGAGGGGATCCTGATCGGATACCGAAAACCATCCAGAAGTGATGCCGGAAAGGTCCTCAAATGATCACCTAATAGCAAAATGACCCTGACGGCATCCCGGACTGATCCCAAAATCCATCCAGAAATGATCTTGGGAAGGTCCCAAAATTATCCCGAAATAGTCTCGGAAAAGTTCAGAAATTACCCTGACGGGTTCCCGGACGAATCCTGAAAGCCATCTCTAAATGATCCCGAAAAAGTCCCGAAATGACCCTGACTGGACCCCGAAAGGATCCCGAAAACTATCCAGAAATGATGCCGGAAATGTCCTCAAATGATCACCTAATAGTTCCGAAAAGACCCTGACGGGATCCCGAACGGATTCCGACAACTATCTAGAAATGATGCCGAAAGGGCCCGCAAATGATGCCGTATTAGTCGAGAAAAAGTCCCGAAATGAACCAGACGGGATGCGGGACGACTCCCAAAAACCATCCAGAAATGATGCCGGAAGGGACACCAAATGATCCCGAAAAAGTCCCGCAATAATTCCGACGGGATCCTGAGCGGATACCGAAAACCATCCAGAAGTGATGCCGAAAAGGTCCTCAAATGATCACCTAATAGTCCCAAAATGACCCTGACGGCATCCCGGAGAGATCCCGAAATCCATCCAGAAATGATCTTGGGAGGGTCCCAAAATTATCCCGAAATAGTCTGGGAAAAGTCCAGAAATTACCCTGACGGATCCCGGACGAATCCTGAAAACCAATCTTAAATGATGCCGAAAGTCCCGAAATGACCCTGATGGGACCCGGAAAGGATCCCGAAAACTAACCAGAAATGATGCCGGAAAGGTCCTCAAATGATCCCCTAATAGTTCCGAAATGACCGTGACGGGATCCCGAACGGATCCCGACAACTATCCAGAAATTATGCCGGAAGGGTCCGCAAATGATCCCGTATTAGTCGAGAAAAAGTCCCGAAATGACCCCGACGGGATCCCGGACGAATCCCAAAAACCATCCAGAAATGATGCCAGTAGGTATCCCAAATGATCCCGAAATAATCCGAAATGACCTCGTCGGCATCCCGGACGGATACCGAAAATTATCCAGAAATGATGCCGGAAAGGTCCACAAATGATCCCCTAATAGTCCCGAAATTACCCTGATGGGATCCCGGACGGATCCCGAAAACCATCCAGAAATGATGCCGGAAGAGCCCCCAAATGATCCCGAAAAAGTCCCCAAATGACCCCGACGATATCACGGACGGATCCCGAAAACCATCCAGAAATGATGCCGGAAGAGCCCCCAAATGATCCCGAAAAAGTCACCAAAATGACCCCGACGAGATCCCGCACGGATCCCGAAAACCATCCAGAAATGATGCCGGAAGAGCCCCAAATGATCCCGAAAAAGTCCCCAAATGACCCCGACATACTCCAGAAAAGGTTCCGAAATGGCTCCGAGGGAATCAACGACGGATCGCGAAAACCATACAGAAATGATTCCGGAAGGATCCCAAAATGATCCCGAAATAGTCCGGAAATGACCCAGATGGGATCCCGCACAGATCCAGAAATGATCCCGGAAAAGTAACAAAAAATCCCGAAATGGCTCCTACGGCATCCCGGACGGATCCAGAAATGATCTCGGAAGGGTCCCCAAATGATCCCAAAATGGTCCCGAAATGACCCTGATGGATCCGGCAAACCATCAAGAAATTATGCCGGAAGGGTCCCCAAATGATCCCGAAATAAAACAGAAAAAGTCACGAAACGACCCCTAGAGGTACCCCAAATGATCCCGTATTAGCCCCGAAAAAGTCCCCAAATTACCCCGACGATATCCCGGACGGATCCCGAAAACCATCCAGAAATGATGCCGGAAGAGCCCCCAAATGATCCCGAAAAAGTCCCCATATGACCCCGACGAGATCCCGCACGGATCCCGAAAACCATCCAGAAATGATTCCGGAAGGGTCCCCAAATGATCGCGAAATAGTCCCGAACTGATTCCGGGATAGTCCCGAAAATGTTCCAAAATAACCACGACGGGATCCCGGACGGATCCCGTAAACTATACAGAAATGATCCCGGAAGGGTCCCAAAATGATCCCGAAATAGTCCCGAAAAAGTCCCGAAATTACCCCGGCGTAATCGCGGACCGATCCCGAAAACCATCCAGAAATGATCCCGGAAGGGTCTCGATATGACCCTTACGGGATTACAAATAAGGTGAAGCTAATTATAAAACCATGTTAATAAGGCAGCAGGCGCATTGGAGCGAATAAAAAGTTAGATAGAAACATACAGGTAAAGCTAATAAAAGCGTGCTAATAAGAACAATTGATGGAGGGCGGATGGCGGAAGTAGAGGAGAGGACCACTGATCGTTCCTCCAAAATTGTCTAGATCTCGTTCTGTATGTACCAGATACCAAAAACTATTGATTTAGGAGAAAATTTAGATTGAGTTATAACAATTTATGGATTTTACACCAGAGGGGGAGATAAAGGGGGGCGGGCGGAGGGTGTCACTGCTTACTTTGTAAGCCCTCGACTTATTTGACACCTTGAGTCTGTGATATTGGTGAAGGCCAGTATACGTAAAGTTATAATGTGTAAAAATTATGAAAAATAATTTCTAGAAGGGGTCGTGGGACCCCCACCCCTCTTTCCATGTTCGAAAAAAATTTCGCTAGTAGACTATTGTCTGTGTCCCAAATTTCATCAAAATCCGTGTAGCCATTCTGGCGTGATTCAGTCGCAAAGACGAAAAAATATAATAATTAAATTATAACTGTTCCTGGGGGGCGGGGACCACGCCCCTTTTGAAAAATATATAGCTAGTAGATCCTTCTAGACTATTGGCTATATGTGTGCAAAATTTCATCCAAATCGGTCCAGCCGTTCTTGCGTTATTGAGTCACAAAGACAAACGTCTGGACAAACATCCAAACATCCAAACATCCAAACATCCAAACATCCAAACATCTTAACATCCAAACTTTCCCATTTATAATATATATTAGATATTAGATATTAGATCTTAGATTAGATTATATATACCACCGATCTCTATGATTTTTTCAGACAACAATATATGCTATATACGTAAGCATTTTGTGAAATTTGAAGCTTCTAGCTGTTAAAACGGGGCAGAAATTGCGCAAAGTTTCTTATCTGAACAATCGGTTGTATGAGATATATACTATGTATACCACCGATCTCAATGATGTTTTCAGACATCAATATATGCTATACACGTAAGCATTTGGTGAAATTTGAAGCTTCTAGCTGTTAAAATGGGGCCGAAATCGTAAAAAAAATATATATATACTATATATATATACTATATATACCATCATATATATATTATATATATCACCGATCTCTATGATTTTTTGACACAACAATACATATTATATACGTAAGCAATCGGTGAAATTTGAAGCTTATAGCTGTTAAAATGGGGTAGAAATTGCGAAAAGTTTCTTATCTGAACAATCGGTTGTATGAGATATATACTATATATACAACCGATCTCTATGATTTTTTCAGACAACAATATATGCTATATACGTAAGCAATCAGTGAAATTCGAAGCTTATAGCTGTTAAAATGGGGTAGAAATTGCGAAAAGTTTCTTATCTGAACAATCGGTTGTATGAGATATATACTATATATACAACCGATCTCTATAATTTTTTCAGACAACAACAAATGCTATATACGTAAGCAATCGGTGAAATTTGAAGCTTCTAGCTGTTAAAATGGGGCTAAAATTTGCGAAAATATATATATATATACTATATATATACTATATATACCACCGATCTTTATGATTTTTTTAGACAACAATATATGCTATATACGTAAGCATTCGTTGAAATTTGAAGCCTGTAGCTCTTAAAATAGGGCAGTAATTACGAAAAGTTCCTTATCTGAACAATCGGTTGTGGGGGATATATACTATATATACGACCGATCTCATACATTTTTTCAGGCAACAATATGTGCAATATACGAAAGTATATGGTGAAGTTTGAAGCTTCAATCTGTTAAATTGGGTAAGATATTACAAAAATCCTCTTTTTCTGAAAAATCGGTTGTATGGAGGATATATGCTATAGTGATCCGATCCGGTCGGTTCCAACAAATGTCTAATCGGACACCCAAATACACCCGCTCACCAAATTTTATCAAGATATCTCAAAAATTGAGGGACTAGTTTGCATACAAACAGACAGACGGACAGACGGACATGGCTAAATCAACTCAGTTCTTCAACCTGATTATTTCGGTATACTTAATGGTGGGTCTATCTATTTTCCTTTAAGGACTTACAATTTTCGGTTTCGTGACGAAATTAATATACCATTTCATTTTCATGAAAGGTATAAAAATAGGTAGGTAATCTGTGTGAGGATGCAAAGCTTCACGTTTTTTGTGGTCTGCATGTAAAAACTATGACTACGAATCACGCATTTCAAAAATATATGACGTAAACGTAACTATTTGATGAAATTTGATGAATTTTGAAGCTTCTAGCCGTATAAAAGGGGTCAAAATGACAGTTTATATGAAGTATATAATATATATACCACCGATCTCTATGATTTTTTCAGGCAACAATATATGCTATATACGTAAGCATTTTGTGAAATGTGAAGCTTCTAGCTGTTAAAACGGGGCAGAAATTGCGCAAAGTTTCTTATCTGAACAATCGGTTGTATGAGATATATACTATGTATACCACCGATCTCAATGATGTTTTCAGACATCAATATATGCTATACACGTAAGCATTTGGTGAAATTTGAAGCTTCTAGCTGTTAAATGGGCCGAAATCGTAAAAAAAAATATATATATACTATATATATATACTATATATACCATCATATATATATTATATATATCACCGATCTCTATGATTTTTTGACACAACAATACATACTATATACGTAAGCAATCGGTGAAATTTGAAGCTTATAGCTGTTAAAATGGGGTAGAAATTGCGAAAAGTTTCTTATCTGAACAATCGGTTGTATGAGATATATACTATATATACAACCGATCTCTATGATTTTTTCAGACAACAATATATGCTATATACGTAAGCAATCGGTGAAATTTGAAGCTTATAGCTGTTAAAATGGGGTAGAAATTGCGAAAAGTTTCTTATCTGAACAATCGGTTGTATGAGATATATACTATATATACAACCGATCTCTATGATTTTTTCAGACAACAATATATGCTATATACGTAAGTATTCGGTGAAATTTGAAGGTTCTAGCTGTTAAAATGGGGCTAAAATTTGCGAAAATATATATATATATACAATATATATATACTATATATACCACCATATATATACTATATGAGTAGAAAAAAGGGTTCCGAGGAAATAAAACACACGACCGTTTAGTTTAAGCACGTTTAATGTAATGTATGATGGATAAAATCTTATGTACATATTAAGTGAATATTAGGTGGCCTGATATAGCGGCACAAATGAGAGAAGATTTGGAAAAGAACTGTTATGTAGTTGAGTTGCTAATATAGGGTCTTTAATTGGTATGCTCTAACAATCTCCCACTCAACACAAATACATAAATACATATCATAATATATAATAGACATATGATCGATTTAAATTCGAATAATAACAAAAATATTTTCAAGTTACAATTTTAAGTTAAGTAATTTACAACAATTCGTATGTTTGTTCTTAGGTAAACATTTTGTTAACAAGTCGGCAACATTTTCTGCCGATGGCACATACATTATATCAATATCATTTGACTCATATTTTTCTCTAAGATAATGGTATTTAATATCTATATGTTTACTTCTCTTCTTAGTAACTGGATTACGAACAAGAAATTCTTCTCGCTGGTTATCGCTGTTAATGACCGTTGCAGATTTACAATACTCTGTTAAGCCAAGCTGTGTTAACAGATGACGATAAAAAATTACCTCCTTAGCCCCCTCGCACATGGCTACATATTCAGCCTCTGTTGAGCTAAGTGAAACGTATTTTGCTTTTTTGATTCCCAAGCAATCGGCCCCCAGCAAGAAAAACAATGTAACCGCTATAAGATTTTCGGTCAACAATGTTGGATCCCCAGTCAGCATCAGTGAAGCAAGAAAGTGTTCGATCCATTCTGCTGTATGTAAAATTCGCATTAGCCGTATATTTGAGGTAACGAAGAATGTGCTTTGCTGCTATAAAGTGCTGCTTATGTGGATGGTTATTAAATTGCGACAGTTTAGATAACGTATGACTAATATCCGGCCTTGATATCACCGCCAGGTACATTAAACCACCAATAAGCGACTGAACAGTTTTTTCATCATAAACCTCTTTACAATTTTCATTCGTGCATTTCTCTAATTCAGTTCCAATAGCAAAAGGCGTTGAGCTTGGTTTACACTCTGTCATATTCCAAGTTTTCAGAAGTTCAGTTGTATATTTTCTTGGATGAACAGTAATTGGACCTCTCAAACCATCTCTTTCTATTTCCATTCCAAGGTAGAATGAAATTGGGCCACGGTCCACAATATCAACAAACATTTTTAATTGCGTTATTACGTCACTCATTGTTGATTGATTTGAGCATGCTAACATCATGTCATCAACATATAAAGCCACAATAACAATTTCTCCATTTTTCGACATAATATAAACACAATTGTCTGACAAACATTTATGGAAACCTATACTACACAAAATTTCATTAAACTTCTTATTCCACTGTCTGCCTGCTTGCTTAAGCCCATACAGCGATTTCTTCAATTTGCAAACTTTATTTGGCTGATCTTTCTGTACGAACATTTCGGGTTGGTACATATATATCTCTTCGTTAAGAGAACCATTTAAATAAGCAGCGACTATATCAATATGATTTACAAGTAATTTATACTGTACCGCAATAGCTAAAATTAATCTTATTGTGGAATGTCTTACGACAGGTGCATACGTTTCGTGGTAGTCAACGTTGCGCTTCTGAAAACAACCTTGCGCAACTAAACGCGCTTTATATTTTTCGACGCTACCATCACACCTCCGCTTCGTTGAAAAAACCCATTTATTGCCAATGACATTTTTACCTTCGGGCTTGTCAACTAAATGCCATGTTTCATTCTTAATTAAAGAGTCGTACTCTGATTTCATGGCCTCCCACCATTTCTCTTTATTTGGACTTTCAAGTGCATCTTTGACTGAAATTGGATCGCAAACAATTGAATTTACGACTTCGTGAGCGGCGTTTTCGTCCATCACAAAGACTTTTCTTGGTCTACCAACCCTTCCAGTTCTATTCAATTTCGGCCTGCCTCTTTTCCTCTTTCCATCAACGTTTGTCGCCTCTGCTTCATCTGATGTACTCTCTTGAGCTTCATTATGAATATTTCCCGTGCATTCGTCATTTTCCATCACTTGCATTGCTAGGTATCATTTCATTATTTCCGCCTTGAATACATTCCGATTGTCTATTTTGACTTTCATCTACACTAACAATGTCTTGGCTACGGTCTCGTATATGCACATATTCGTCTACAACAACATGTGTAGTAAAGCTTTCATCATTAGAAGCTGACGTTGGATAATCCAGAGACAATTGACTTTGTGGGAGAGATTTCTCGAAAAATTTAACATCACGAGAAGTCACTATTACTCTGCGCTCACTATCATATAATCTGTATGCTTTACTTTGGTTCGAATAACCAACAAAAATCAATTTACGCCCTTTTGGCTCAAATTTCGATACATTATGCTGCTTTTGTAATGCGACTGCATCACAACCAAACGTTTTTAGATGTGAAACCGATGGTTTCCAACCAAACCAGCATTCGTATGGTGTTTTGCCTTGCAAAACTTTTGTAGGAGCGCGATTTCTTAAATAAGTTGCCGTATTCACTGCCTCAGACCATAGACTTTTAGGCAATTTTGACTCTTCTAGCATACAACGACTCATTTCAACTAATGTTCTATTTGCCCTTTCAGCAATCCCATTTTGCTGGGGTGTGTATGCTACGGTCGTTTGGTGAACTATTCCATTTTGCTTCAAAAATAAATTAAACTCAGAGCTTAGGTATTCCCTACCATTGTCGCTACGCAAAATTTTGATTTTACAACCAGTTTCATTTTCAGCTTTTAATTTGAATTCTTTAAACGCATTCAGTGCGTCTGATTTATGCTTCAAAAAATACGTACTTACGTACCGTGTAAAGTCATCAATAAAAGTAATAAAGTATACCGATCCACCCTGCGAAGTATTTCGCATCGGCCCACAAATATCCGTATGTATTACTGCTAATTTACTTTTACTTAGAACAGTGCGGTATGAACAAAATGGTTTACATGAAATTTTGCATAAAGCGCAAGTTGCACAAGAGAAATCTTTGGGCATTTTAACATCTAACCCGCGAACCATTTCTTTACTGGACAATGCATATAAGTCACGCGCATTCAAATGACCATATCGTCGATGCCATAAATCAAAATCATTGGGTTTCTCACAACTCATATACGCATATTCTTCTTGTATAAATTTAGCAACAAATATACCATAGCGCTTCTCAGCTAAACAAATCAAATAACCGTGTTTTGTATAAGCACAAGCTGTGTTCTCAGTGAATTTTACTGAGTTTCCATTACAAATAATTTTGCCTACAGACAAAAAATTAGATTTTAACTCGGGCACAAAGAGTACTTCGGTTAGTATAATGTCAGCGTGAGCTGATTTAAGATGCACATTACCTATACCTTTTGCTAAAACGCTTTCTCCAGATGCTAATATTACCTTCTGAGAATGCTCTCTGTACGACGAAAATTCACTTTTGTTGTTGCATATATGCGACGATGCTCCACTGTCAAGAATCCACTCCTTGGTATTGCCTGTTGAGTTGCTGCCATATGAGCCGAACACTACTTCCGTATTTGCTGATGCAATTTTGCACTGTGATCGCACATGCCCTCGCTTACCACATCCATAGCACTTTATGTTGTTATTGTTCCTACTATTCCACGGCTTTCGCTTTGACTGGCGCTTGTTTTTCTTGTCGTCTACTGCGTACACCACTTGCTCACCTTCACTAACCTTTCCTTTACGCCGTTCTTCTTCTTCGAAGATTTTCATTTTTAAATTGTCCACCTTGGGTAATTCATCACGACTTTCGATGGCGACAACGAAATTCTCCATATCATCCGGAAGGCTGCAAAGTAGCATTTTGCTGAGGATGTCGTCGGGAATTGAAACGTCTATTTCCTTCAAGCTTTCTGCTATTAAGCAAAATTTATTTACTTGACTGCCGTAACTTTGATTGCGCTCAAATTGAAATCGAACCAACTTCTTAAATAGATTCACTTTTCGTGCTGGCCCTTTCGCTCGATAAGTTTCGGATAACTTCAGCCACGCACCTTTCGCTGTCACACACGATTTCACATGTAACAACTCTGATGGTTTCACGCAAAGTGTTATTGTCGCTAGCGCCTTTTTATCATCCGCCGACCAAGCTGCTTTCTGTTCTGTCGTTGCTGTGCTGCTACTTAAATTTTCAATGACGTACCATAAGTCTAATGTCACCAAAAGACTTTTCATTTGGACGGACCAAACTGCATAATTTTCGCCATTCAATTTATCAACTTGCGATATTGCACTCGCCATTTTATCGACCAACGATAATCACATATATTTAAACTAATTATTTATTTTTTGCACAACGTGTATTTTATGAAGGAGCCTTACTCTGGGCCCATAACCAATATGAGTAGAAAAAAGGGTTCCGAGGAAATAAAACACACGACCGTTTAGTTTAAGCACGTTTAATGTAATGTATGATGGATAAAATCTTATGTACATATTAAGTGAATATTAGGTGGCCTGATATAGCGGCACAAATGAGAGAAGATTTGGAAAAGAACTGTTATGTAGTTGAGTTGCTAATATAGGGTCTTTAATTAGTATGCTCTAACATACTATATATACCACCGACCTTTATGATTTTTGTAGACAACAATATATGCTATATACGTAAGCATTCGTTGAAATTTGAAGCCTCTAGCTGTTAAAATAGGGCAGTAATTACGAAAAGTTCCTTATCTGAACAATCGGTTGTGGGGTTTATATACTATATATACGACCGATCTCATAAATTTTTTCAGGCAACAATATGTGCAATATACGAAAGTATATGGTGAAGTTTGAAGCTTCAATCTGTTAAATTGGGTAAGATATTACAAAAATCCTCTTTTTCTGAAAAATCGGTTGTATGGAGGATATATGCTATAGTGGTCCGATCCGGTCGGTTCCGACAAATGTCTAATCGGACACCCAAATACACCCGCTCACCAAATTTTATCAAGATATCTCAAAAATTGAGGGACTAGTTTGCATACAAACAGACAGACGGACAGACGGACATGGCTAAATCAACTCAGCTCTTCAACCTGATTATTTCGGTATACTTAATCTATTTTCCTTTAAGGACTTACAATTTTCGGTTTCGTGACGAAATTAATATACCATTTCATTTTCATTAAAGCTATAAAAACAGGTAGGTACTTTGTGTGAGGATGCAAAGTTTCAGGTTTTTTGTGGTCTGCGTGTAAAAACTATGACTACGAATCACGTATTTCAACAATATATGACGTAAACGTAACTATTTGATGAAATTTGATGAATTTTGAAGCTTCTAGCCGTAAAAAGGCGGCAAAAATTAGAGTTTAAATGGGGTATATAATATATATACCACCGATCTCTATGATTTTTTCAAACAACAATATATGCTATATACGTAAGCATATGGTGAAATTTGAAGCGTCTAGCTGTTAAAAAGGGGCAGAAATTACGCAAAGTTTCTTAACTGAACAATCGGTTGTATGAGATATATACTATATATACCACCGATCTCAATGATTTTTTCAGACAACAATATATGCTATACACGTAAGCATTTGGTGAAATTTTAAGCTTCTAGCTGTTAAAATGGTGAAGAAATTGCGCAAAGTTTCTTATCTGAACAATCGGTTGTATGGGATATATACTATATATACCACCGGTATCTATGATTTTCTCAGACAACAATATATGCTGTACACGTAAACATTTGGTGAAATTTGAACATATCTAAACGATTTTTAAGATAAATATAAAATAAAAAATAGGTAGGTAATCTGTGTGAGGATGCAAAGCTTCGCGTTTTTTGTGGTCTGCATGTAAAACCTATGACTACGAATCACGTATTTCAAAAATATATGACGTAAACGTAACTATTTGCTGAAATTTGATGAATTTTGAAGCTTTTAGCCGTAAAAAAGGGGTCAAAATTACAGTTTATATGAAATATATAATATATATATCACCGATCTCTATGATTTTTTCAGACAACAATATATGCTATATACGTAAGCATTTTGTGAAATTTGAAGCTTCTAGCTGTTAAAACGGAGCAGAAATTGCGCAAAGTTTCTTATCTGAACAATCGGTTGTATGAGATATATACTATGTATACCACCGATCTCAATGATGTTTTCAGACATCAATATATGCTATACACGTAAGCATTTGGTGAAATTTGAAGCTTCTAGCTGTTAAAATGGGGCCGAAATCGTAAAAAAATATATATATACTATATATATATACTATATATACCATCATATATATATTATATATATCACCGATCTCTATGATTTTTTGACACAACAATACATACTATATACGTAAGAAATCGGTGAAATTTGAAGCTTATAGCTGTTAAAATGGGGTAGAAATTGCGAAAAGTTTCTTATCTGAACAATCGGTTGTATGAGATATATACTATATATACAACCGATCTCTATGATTTTTTCAGGCAACAATATATGCTATATACGTAAGCAATCAGTGAAATTCGAAGCTTATAGCTGTTAAAATGGGGTAGAAATTGCGAAAAGTTTCTTATCTGAACAATCGGTTGTATGAGATATATACTATATATACAACCGATCTCTATGATTTTTTCAGACAACAATATATGCTAAATACGTAAGCAATTGGTGAAATTTGAAGCTTCTAGCTGTTAAAATGGGGCTAAAATTTGCGAAAAAAAAAATATATATATACTATATATACCACCATATATATACTATATATACCACCGATCTTAAGGTTTTTTTAGACAACAATATATGCTATATACGTAAGCATTCGTTGAAATTTGAAGCCTCTAGCTCCTAAAATAGGGCAGTAATTACGAAAAGTTCCTTATCTGAACAATCGGTTGTGGGGGATATATACTATATATACGACCGATCTCATAAATTTTTTCAGGCAACAATATGTGCAATATACGAAAGTATATGGTGAAGTTCGAAGCTTCAATCTGTTAAATTGGGTAAGATATTACAAAAATCCTCTTTTTCTGAAAAATCGGTTGTATGGAGGATATATGCTATAGTGGTCCGATCCGGTCGGGTCCGACAAATGTCTAATCGGACATCCAAATGCAACCGCTCACCAAATTTTATCAAGATATCTCAAAAATTGAGGGACTAGTTTGCATACAAACAGACAGACGGACAGACGGACATGGCTAAATCAACTCAGCTCTTCAACCTGATTATTTCGGTATACTTAATGGTGGGTCTATCTATTTTCCTTTAAGGACTTACAATTTTCGGTTTCGTGACGAAATTAATATACCATTTCATTTTCATGAAAGGTATAAAAATAGGTAGGTAATCTGTGTGAGGATGCAAAGCTTCACGTTTTTTGCGGTCTGACTACGAATCACGTATTTCAAAAATATATGACGTAAACGTAACTATTTGATGAAATTTGATGAATTTTGAAGCTTCTAGCCGTAAAAAAGGGGTCAAAATGACAGTTTATATGAAGTATATAATATATATACCACCGATCTCTATGATTTTTTCAGACAACAATATATGCTATATACGTAAGCATTTTGTAAAATTTGAAGCTTCTAGCTGTTAAAACGGGGCAGAAATCGCGCAAAGTTTCTTATCTGAACAATCGGTTGTATGAGATATATACTATGTATACCACCGATCTCAATGATGTTTTCAGACATCAATATATGCTATACATGTAAGCATTTGTTGAAATTTGAAGCTTCTAGCTGTTAAAATGGGGCCGAAATCGTAAAAAAAATATATATATACTATATATATATTTTTTTTTTTTATACTCAGTTGAGCAGAGCTCACAGAGTATATTAAGTTTGATTGGATAACGGTTGGTTGTACATATATAAAGGAATCGAGATAGATATAGACTTCCATATATCAAAATAATCAGGATCGAAAAAAAATTTGATTGAGCCATGTCCGTCCGTCCGTCCGTCCGTCCGTCCGTCCGTTAACACGATAACTTGAGTAAATTTTGAGGTATCTTGATGAAATTTGGTATGTAGGTTCCTGAGCACTCATCTCAGATCGCTATTTAAAATGAACGATATCGGACTATAACCACGCCCACTTTTTCGATATCGAAATTTTCGAAAAACCGAAAAAGTGCGGTAATTCATTACAAAAGACCGATAAAGCGACAAAACTTGGTAGATGAGTTAAACTTATGACGCAAAATAGAAATTTAGTAAAATTTTGGACAATGGGCGTGGCACCGCCCACTTTTAAAAGAAGGTAATTTAAAATTTTGCAAGCTGTAATTTGGCAGTCGTTGAAGATATCATGATGAAATTTGGCACGAACGTTACTCTTATTACTATATGTACGCTTAATAAAAATTAGCAAAATCGGAGAAGGACCACGCCCACTTTTAAAAAAAATTTTTTTTTAAAGTAAAATTTTAACAAAAAATTTAATATCTTTACAGTATATAAGTAAATTATGTCAAGATGCAACTCCAGTAATGATATGGTGCAACAAAATACAAAAATAAAAGAAAATTTAAAAATGGGCGTGGCTCCGCCCTTTTTCATTTAATTTGTCTAGGATACTTTTAACGCCATAAGTCGAACAAAAATTAACCAATCCTTTTGAAATTTGGTAGGGGCATAGATTTTACGGCGTTAACTGTTTTCTGTGAAAATGGGCTAAATCGGTTGATGCCACGCCCAGTTTTTATACACAGTCGTCCGTCTGTCCTTCCGCATGGCCGTTAACACGATAACTTGAGCAAAAACCGATATATCTTTACTAAACTCAGTTCACGTACTTATCTGAACCCAGTTTATCTTGGTATGAAAAATTAACTAAATCCGACTATGACCACGCCCACTTTTTCGATATCGAAAATTACGAAAAATGAAAAAATGCCATAATTCTATACCAAATACGAAAAAAGGGATGAAACATGGTAAGCTAATTGGATTGTTTTATTGACGCGAAATATAACTTTAGAAAAAACTTTATAAAATGGTTGTGACACCTACCATATTAAGTAGAAGAAAATGAAAAAGTTCTGCAGGGCGAAATAAAAAACCCTTAAAATCTTGGCAGGTATTACATATATAAATAAATTAGCGGTATCCAACAGATGATGTTCTGGGTCACCCTGGTCCACATTTTGGTCGATATCTGGAAAACGCCTTCACATATACAACTACCACCACTCCCTTTTAAAACTCTCATTAATACCTTTAATTTGATACCCATATCGTACAAACTCATTCTAGAGTCACCCCTGGTCCACCTTTATGGCGATATTTCGAAAAGGCGAACACCTATAGAACGAAGGCCCACTCCCTTTTAAAAATACTCATTAACACCTTTCATTTGATACCCATATCGTACAAACAAATTCTAGAGTCACCCCTGTTCCAGAAAGGCCCACTCCCTCTTAAAATACTCATTAACACCTTTCATTTGATACCCATATCGTACAAACGCATTCTAGATTCACCCCTGGTCCATCTTTTTGGCGATATCTCGAAAAGGCGTCCACCTATAGAACTAAGGCCCACTCCCTCTTAAAATACTCATTAACTCCTTTCGTTTGATACCCATATTGCACAAACGAATTCTAGAGTCACTCCTGGTCCACCTTTATGGCGATATCTCGAAAAGGGGTCCACCTATAGAACTAAGCCCCACGCCCTTTTAAAATAATCATTAACACCTTTCATTTGATACCCATATCATACAAACAAATTCTAAAGTCACCCCTGGTCCACCTTTATGGCGATATCTCGAAAAGGCGAACACCTATAAAACGAAGGCCCACTCCCTTTTAAAAATACTCATTAACACCTTTCATTTGATACCCATATCGTACAGACAAAGTCTAGAGTCACCCCTGGTCCACCTTTATTGCGATACCTCGAAAATGCGTCCACCTATAGAACTAAGGCCCACTCCCTCTTAAAATACTCATTAACTCCTTTCATTTGATACCCATATTGCACAAACGAATTCTAGAGTCACCCCTGGCCCACCTTTATGGCGATATCTCGAAACGGCGTCCACCTATAGAACTAAGGCCCACTCCCTTTTAAAATACTCATTAACACCTTTCGTTTGATGCCCATATTGTGCAAACAAATTCTAGGGTCACCCCTGGTCCACCTTTATGGCGATATCTCGAAACGGCGTCCACCTATGGAACTAAGGATTACTCCCTTTTAAAATGCTCATTAACACCTTTCATTTGATACCCATATCGTACAAACGCATTCCAGAGTCACCCCTGGTCCATCTTTACGGCGATATCTCGAAAAGGCGTCCATCTATAGAACTTAGGTCCACGCCCCTTTAAAATACTCATTAATACCTTTCATTTGATACCCATATCGTACAAACGCATTCTAGAGTCAACCCTGATCCACCTTTATGGCTATATCCCTAAATGGCGTCCACCTATAGAACTATGGCCCACTCCCTCATAAAATACTCTTTAATGCCTTTCATTTGATACACATGTCATACAAACACATTCCAGGGTTTCCCTCGGTTCATTTTCCTACATGGTTATTTTCCCTTATGTTGTCACCATAGCTCTCAACTGAGTATGTAATGTTCGGTTACACCCGAACTTAACCTTCCTTACTTGTTTAAATATATATATACTATATATATATACTATATATACCATGGGATTCAAGGGGTTGTGTAGCGCAATATATAGCTTCTCCAACCCAACTGTCAACCTCACCTTCGAGCGGCGAATCCCGTTTCACTAACAGACGAGGCTCTGGCGACCCCAAGCTCCTCATGGAACTTGGGGGTGGGGAGGGAGGGATGGCCTGAAGGTTCAATGTGGCCATATAAATCGTTCCCGAGATGGTCGGGCCAGCACCTTAATGGTGCTGTGTTACCGGAGCGTATCGGATCTGTATCCGACAAAGGACCATCACATCGATAACACTCCCCAAAGCCTTCGGGGAGTAACCTAATCGCTACAACAACAACAACAACAACAACTATATATACCATCATATATATCACCGATCTATATGATTTTTTGACACAACAATACATACTATATACGAATGCAATCGGTGAAATTTGAAGCTTATAGCTGTTGAAATGGGGTAGAAATTGCGAAAAGTTTCTTATCTGAACAATCGGTTGTATGAGATATATACTATATATACAACCGATCTGAATGATTTTTTCAGACAACAATATATGCTATATACGTAAGCAATCGGTGAAATTTGAAGCTTATAGCTGTTAAAATGGGGTAGAAATTGCGAAAAGTTTCTTATCTGAACAATCGGTTGTATGAGATATATACTATATATACCACCGATCTCAATGATGTTTTCAGACATCAATATATGCTATACACGTAAGCATTTGGTGAAATTTGAAGCTTCTAGCTGTTAAAATGGGGCCGAAATCGTAAAAAAAAATATATATACTATATATATATATTATATATACCATCATATATATATTATATATATCACCGGTCTCTTTGATTTTTTGACACAACAATACATACTATATACGTAAGCAATCGGTGAAATTTGAAGCTTATAGCTGTTAAAATGGGGTAGAAATTGCGAAAAGTTTCTTATCTGAACAATCGGTTGTATGAGATATATACTATATATACAACCGATCTCTATGATTTTTTCAGACAACAATATATGCTATATACGTATGCAATCAGTGAAATTTGAAGCTTATAGCTGTTAAAATGGGGTAGAAATTGCGAAAAGTTTCTTATCTGAACAATCGGTTGTATGAGATATATACTATATATACAACCGATCTCTATGATTTTTTCAGACAATAATATATGCTATATACGTAAGCAATCGGTGAAATTTGAAGCTTATAGCTGTTAAAATGGGGTAGAAATTGCGAAAAGTTTCTTATCTGAACAATCGGTTGTATGAGATATATACTATATATACAACCGATCTCTATGATTTTTTCAGACAACAATATATGCTATATACGTAAGTATTCGGTGAAATTTGAAGCTTCTAGCTGTTAAAATGGGGCTAAAATTTGCGAAAATATATATATATACTATATATATATACTATATATACCACCATATATATACTATATATACCACCGATCTTTATGATTTTTTTAGACAACAATATATGCTATATACGTAACCATTCGTTGAAATTTGAAGCCTCTAGCTCTTAAAATAGGGCAGTAATTACGAAAAGTTCCCTATCTGAACAATCGGTTGTGGGGGATATATACTATATATACGACCGATCTCATAAATTTTTTCAGGCAACAATATGTGCAATATACGAAAGTATATGGTGAAGTTTGAAGCTTTAATCTGTTAAATTGGGTAAGATATTACAAAAATCCTCTTTTTCTGAAAAATCGGTTGTATGGAGGATATATGCTATAGTGGTCCGATCCGGTCGGTTCCGACAAATGTCTAATCGGACACCCAAATACACCCGCTCACCAAATTGTATCAAGATATCTCAAAAATTGAGGGACTAGTTTGCATACAAACAGACAGACGGACAGACGGACATGGCTAAATCAACTCAGCTCTTCAACCTGATTATTTCGGTATACTTAATGGTGGGTCTATCTATTTTCCTTTAAGGACTAACAATTTTCGGTTTCGTGACGAAATTAATATACCATTTCATTTTCATGAAAGGTATAAAAATAGGTAGCTAATCTGTGTGAGGATGCAAAGCTTCACGTTTTTTGTGGTCTGCATGTAAAAACTATGACTACGAATCACGTATTTCAAAAATATATGACGTAAACCTAACTATTTGATGAAATTTGATGAATGTTGAAGCTTTTAGCCGTAAAAAGGGGACAAAAATTAGAGTTTATATGGGGTATATAATATATATACCACCGATCTCTATGATTTTTTCAGACAACAATATATGCTATATACGTAAGCATTTTGTGAAATTTGAAGCTTCTAGCTGTTAAAACGGGGCAGAAATTGCGCAAAGTTTCTTATCTGAACAATCGGTTGTATGAGATATATACTATGTATACCACCGATCTCAATGATGTTTTCAGACATCAATATATGCTATACACGTAAGCATATGGTGAAATTTGAAGCTTCTAGCTGTTAAAATGGGGCCGAAATCGTAAAAAATATATATATACTAGCCTTTACCCGCGGCCCCGTCCGCAAGGAGAAAATTAAATATATGGGATATTCACGTTAGCCTGCTTATCAAGTTATCTGTTTAAAAAGATGTTTCTGTTTAATACATTTTATTTTTGTAATTGAGTAAAAAAAGAACTAAATGAGCTGATAACCTGATAGGATCCCCAAATGATTGCGAAATTATCCAGAAAAATCCACGAAATTACCCCGACGCTATCGCGGACAGATCCCGAAAACCATCTAGAAATGCCACGGAAGGGTCTCCAAAATTTCCCGGAATAGTCCAAAAAAACCCGAAATGACAACGACACGATTCTAGACTTATCCAGAGAACCACAAAGAAATGATACCTGAAGGGTACCAAATGATCCCGAAATAGTCCCGAAAAAGTTCCGAAATGACCCTGACGGGCTCCCGGACGGTTCTCAAAAACCATCCAGAAAATATCCAGGAAGGGTCCTTAGGGGATCCACGACGGATCGCGAAAACCATACAGAAATGATTCCGGAAGGGTCCCAAAATGATCCCGTATTAGCCCCGAAAAAGTCTGAAATGACCCCGACGGGATCCCAGACGGATTCCGAAAACTATCCAGAAATGATGCCGGAAAGGTCCTCAAATTATCCCCTAATAGTCCCGAAATGACCCTGACGTGATCTCGAACGGATTCCTAAATGACCCTGACGGGATCCCGGACAGATCTCGAAATCCATCCAGAAATGATCTTGGAAGGGCCCAAAATAATCCCGAAACAGTCTCTGAAAAGTCCAGAAATTACCCCGACGGGATCCCAAAACCTATCCAGAAATGATCCGGAATGTCCTCAAATGATCCCCTTATAGTCCCGAAATAACCGAAATTATGCCTGAAGGGACCCCAAATGATCCCGAATACCATACAGAAATCATGCCGGAAAATACCCCAAATGATCCCGGAAAAGTTCCGAAATGACCCGGAAGGGATCCCGGACGGATCCCGAAAACCATACAGAAATTATGCCGTAAGGGTCCCCAAATGATCCGATACCAGTCGATAAAAAGTCCCGAAATAACCCCGACGGGATCCCGGACGGATCCTCAAAATCATATAGAAATGATGCCGGAAGGTACCCCAAATGATCCCGAAATAACGCGAAATTACCCTGGCAGGAGCCCGTACGGATTCCGGAAACCATCCAGAAATGATGCCGAAAGGCTCCCCTAATTATCCCGTATTAGTCCCGAAATGACCCCGACGGGATTCCTGACGCATCCCGAAAAGCATCCAGAAATAATGCCGAAAGAGTCCCCAACTCATCCCGTATTAGTCCAGAAAAAGTCCTGAATTGACCCCGTCGGGATCCCGGATGGATCCCGAAAACTATCCAGAAATGATGCCGGAAGATAT
Source organism: Eurosta solidaginis (assembly GCF_040869045.1). NCBI lineage: Eukaryota > Metazoa > Arthropoda > Insecta > Diptera > Tephritidae > Eurosta > Eurosta solidaginis. Next base: position 256,698,148 of record NC_090319.1, read on the forward strand.
CCCGAAATAGTCCCGAAATGGCCCTGACGGGATCCCGGACGGATCCCGAAAACCATACAGAAATTATGCCGAAAGGGTCCCCAAATGATCCGATACCAGTCGATAAAAAGTCCCGAAATAACCCCGACGGGATCCCGGACGGATCCTCAAAATCATATAGAAATGATGCCGGAAGGTACCCCAAATGATCCCGAAATAACGCGAAATTACCCTGGCAGGAGCCCGTACGGATTCCGAAAACCATCCAGAAATGATGCCGAAAGGCTCCCCTAATTAACCCGTATTAGTCCCGAGATGACCCCGATGGGATTCCTGACGCATCCCGAAAAGCATCCAGAAATAATGCCGAAAGAGTCCCCAACTCATCCCGTATTAGTCGAAAAAAAGTCCTGAATTGACCCCGTCGGGATCCCGGATGGATCCCGAAAACTATCCAGAAATGATGCCGGAAGATATCCCGAAATAGTCCCGAAATGACCCTGACGGGATCCCGGACGGATCCCTAAAACCATCTAGAAATGGTGCCGGAAGGTATCTCAAATGATCCCGAAATAGTACCGAAATGACCCCGACGGGATCCCGAAAACCATCTAGAAATGATGCAGGAAGGTACCCCAAATGATCCCGAAATAGTCCCGAAATGACCAAGACGGGATACCGGACGGATCCCGAAAACCATCCAGAAATGATGCCGAAAGCGTCCCCAAATGATCCCGTATTAGTCGAGGAAAAGTCCCGAAATGACCCCGACGGGATCCCGGACGAATCCCAAAAACCATCCAGAAATGATTCTGGAAGGGATCCCAAATGATTCCGAAAAAGTCCCGCAATGATTCCGACGGGATCCCGAACGGATACCGAAAATCATCCAGGAATGATCCCGATATACTCCCGAAGAAGTCCCGAAATGACCCTGAATCTCGAACTCATCCCTAAATGACCCTGACGGGATCCCGGACAGATCCCGAAATCCATCCAGAAATGATCTTGGGAGGGACCCCAAATGATCCCGAAAAAGTCCCGCAATTATTCGGACGGGATCCTGAACGGATACCGAAAACCATCCAGAAGTGATGCCGGAAAGGTCCTCAAATGATCACCTAATAGTTCCGAAAAGACCCTGGCGGCATCCCGGACAGATCCCGAAATCCATCCAGAAATGATCTTGGGAAGGTCCCAAAAGGATCCCGAAATAGTCTCAGAAAAGTCCAGAAATTACCCTGACGGGTTCCCGTATGAATCCTGAAAGCCATCCTTAAATGATCCCGAAAAAGTCCCGAAATTACCCTGACGGGATTCCGAAAGGATTCCGAAAACTATCCAGAAATGATGCAGGAAAGGTCCTCAAATGATCCCCTAATAGTCCCGAAATGACCGTGACGGGATCCCGAACGGATCCCGACAACTATCCCGAAATGATGCCGAAAGGGTCCGCAAATGATCCCGTATTAGTCGAGGAAAAGCCCCGAAATGGCCTCGACGGGATCCCGGACGAATCCCAAAAACCATCCAGAAATGATGCCGGTAGGTATCCCAAATGATCCCGAAATAGTCCCGAAATGACCTCGTCGGCATCCCGGACGGATCCCGAAAATTATCCAGAAATGATGCCGGAAAGGTCCCCAAATGATCCCCTAATAGTCCCGAAATTACCCTGATGGGATCCCGCACGGATCCCGAAAACCATCCAGAAATGATGCCGAAAGGGTTCCCAAATGATCCCGTATTAGTCGCGAAAAAGTTCCGAAATGACCCCGACGGAACCCCGGACGGATCCCGAAAACCATCCAGAAATGATGCCGAAAGGGTTCCCAAATGATCCCGTATTAGTCGCGAAAAAGTCCCGAAATGACCCCGATGGGATCCCGGACGGATCCCGAAAACCATCCAGAAATGATGCCGGAAGAGCCCCCAAATTATCCCGAAAAAGTCCCCAAATGACCCCGATGGGATCCCGGACGGATCCCGAAAACCATCCAGAAATGATGCCGAAAGGGTCCCCAATGATCCCGTATTAGTCGCGAAAAAGTCCCGAAATGACCCCGACGGGATGCCGGACGAATCCCGAAGACCATCCAGAAATGATGCCTAAAGGGACCCAAAATAACCCCGAAAAAGTTCCTTAATGATCCCGGCAACCATCAAGAATTTATCTCTCGAAGGTACGCAAATGATCCCGAAAGTACCCCGACGGGATCCCGGACGGATCCCGAAAACCATCCAGAAATGATGCCGGAAGGGTCCCCAAATGATCGCGAAATAATCCCGAAATGATTCCGGAATAGTCCCGAAAATGTCCCAAAATAACCCCGACGGGATCCCGGACGGATCCCGAAAACTATACAGAAATGATCCCGGAAGGGTCCCAAAATGATCCCGAAATAGTCCCGAAAAAGTCCCGAAATTACCCCGGCGGGATCCCGGACCGATCCCGAAAACCATCCAGAAATGATCCCGGAAGGGTCTCCATATGACCCTTATGAGATTACAAATAAGGTGAAGCTAATTATAAAACCATGTTAATAAGGCAGCAGGCGCATTGGAGCGAATGAAAAGTTACATAGAAACATACAGGTAAAGCTAATAAAAGCGTGCTAATAAAAACAATTGAAGGAGGGCGGATGGCGGGAGTAGAGGAGAGGACCACTGATCGTTCCTCCAAAATTGTCTAGATATCGATCTGTATGTACCAGATACCAAAAACTATTGATTTAGGAGAAAATTTATATTGAGTTATAACAATTTATAGATTTTATACCAGAGGGTGAGATAAAGGGGGCGGGCGGAGGGTGTCACTGCTCACTTTGTAAGCCCTCGACTTATTTGACCCCTTGAGTCTGTGATATTGGTGAAGGCCAGTATACGTAAAGTTATAATGTGTAAAAATTATTAAAAAATAATTGCTCGAAGGGGTCGTGGGACCCCCACCCCTCTTTCCATGTTCGAAAAAAATTTCCCTAGTAGACTACTGTCTGTGTCCCAAATTTCATCAAAATCCGTGTAGCCATTCTGGCGTGATTCAGTCGCAAAGACGAAAAAATATAATAATTAAATTATAACTGTTCCTAGGGGGCGGAGACCACGCCCCTTTTGAGAAATATATAGCTAGTAGATCCTTCTAGACTATTGGCTATATGTGTGCAAAATTTCATCCAAATCGGTCCAGCCGTTCTTGCGTGATTGAGTCACAAAGACAAACGTCTGGACAAACATCCAAACATCTTAACATCCAAACTTTCCCATTTATAATATATACTAGCCTTTACCCGCGGCCCCGTCCGCAAGGAGAAAATGAAATATGTGGGCTATTCACGTTAGCCTGCTTATAAAGTTATCTGTTTAAAATTTTTTTTTCTGTCTAATGCATTTTATTTTTGTAATTGAGTAAAAAAAAGAACTTTATGAGCTGATAACCTGATAGGATCACAAATGATCCCGAAATTGTCCAGAAAAAGCTACGAAATGACCCCCACGCTATAGCGGACGGATCCCGAAAACCATCCAGAAATGTCCCGGAAGGGTCTCCAAAAGTTCCCGGAAAAGTCCCAAAAAAAACCCAAAATGAAAACGACACGATTCCAGACGTATCCAGAGAACCACAGAGAAATAATCCCTGAAGGTGTTCCAAAATGATCCCGAAAAGGTTCCGAAATGACCCTGACGGGCTCCAGGGCGGATCTCAAAAACCATTCCGAAAATATCCAGGAAGGGTCCCTAAATTATCCCGACATACTCCAGAAAAAGTTCCGAAATGGCTCCGAGGGGATCCACGACGCATCGCAAAAACCATACAGAAATGATTCCGGAAGGATTCCAAAATGATCCCGAAATAGTCCGGAATTGACCCAGATGGGATCCCGCACAGATCCAGAAATGATCCCGGAAGGGTGCAAAAACTATCCCGGAAAAGTAACAAAAAATCCCGAAATGGCTACTACGGCATCCCGGACGGATCCAGAAATGATCTCGGAAGGGTCCCCAAATGATCCCAAAATGGTCCCGAAATGACCCTGATGGATCCGGCAAACCATCCAGAAATTATGCCGAAAGGGTCCCAAAATGATCCCGAAATAATACAGAAAAAGTCACGAAACGACCCCTAGAGGATCCCCAAATGATCCCGTATTAGCCCCGAAAAGGTCCCGAAATAACCCCGACGGGATCCCGGACAAATCCCGAAAACCATCCAGAAATGATGCCGGAAGGAATCCCAAATGATTCCGTAAAAGTCCCGCATTGATTCCGACGGGATCCCGAACGGATACCGGAAATCATCCAGAAGTCACGCCGGAAAGGTCCTCAAATGATCACCTAATAGTCCCGAAATGACCCTTAATGGGTCATGGACGGACCCCATAAACCATCCAGAAATGATCCCGATATATTCCCGAAGAAGTCCCGAAATGACCCTGACGGGATCTCGAACGCACCCCTAAATGACCCTGACGGGATCCCGGACAGATCCCGAAATCCATCCAGAAATGATCTTGGGAGGGACCCAAAATTATCCCGAAATAGTCTGGGAAAAGTCCAGAAATTACCCTGACGGATACCGGACGAATCCTGAAAACCAATCTTAAATGATGCCGAAAAAGTCCCGAAATGACCCTGATGGGACCCGGAAAGGATCCCGAAAACTAACCAGAAATGATGCCGGAAAGGTCCTCAAATGATCTCCCAATAGTTCCGAAAAGACCCTGACGGGATCCCGAACGGATCCCGACAACTATCCACAAATGATACCGAAAGGGCCCGCAAATGATCCCGTATTAGTCGAGAAAAAGTCCCGAAATGACCCCGACGGGATGCCGGACGAATCCCAAAAACCATCCAGATGTGATTTTGGAAGGGACCCCAATGATCCCGAAAAAGTCCCGCAATTATTCCGACGGGAATCTGAACGGATACCGAAAACCATCCAGAAGTGATGCCGGAACGGTCCTCAAATGCTCACCTAATAATCCCAAAATGATCCTGAGGGCATCCCGGACAAATCCCGAAATCCATCCAGAAATGATCTTGGGAAGGTCCCAAAATGATCCCGAAATAGTCTCGGAAAGGTCCAGAAATTACCCTGACGGGTTCCCGGACGAATCCTGAAAGCCATCCTTAAATGATCCCGAAAAAGCCCCGAAATGACCCTGACGGGATCCCGAAAGGATTCCAAAAACTATCCAGAAATGATGCCGGAAAGGTCCTCAAATGATCCCCTAATAGTTCCGAAATGACCGTGACGGGATCCCGAACGGATCCCGACAACTATCCAGAAATTATGCCGAAAGGGTCCGCAAATGATCCCGTATTAGTCGAGAAAAAGTCCCGAAATGACCCCGACGGGATCCCGGACGAATCCCAAAAACCATCCAGAAATGATGCCGGTAGGTATCCCAAATGATCCCGAAATAATCCCGAAATGACGTCGTCGGCATCCCGAACGGATACCGAAAATTATCCAGAAATGATGCCGGAAAGGTCCACAAATGATCCCCTAATAGTCCCGAAATTACCCTGATGGGATCCCGGACGGGTCCCGAAAACCATCCAGAAATGATGCCGGAAGAGCCCCCAAATGATCCCGAAAAAGTCCCCAAATGACCCCGACGATATCCCGGACGGATCCCATAAACCATCCAGAAATGATGCCGGAAGAGCCCCCAAATTATCCCGAAAAAGTCCCCAAATGACCCCGACGAGATCCCGCACGGATCCCGAAAACCATCCAGAAATGATGCCGGAAGAGCCCCAAATGATCCCGAAAAAGTCCCCAAATGACCCCGACATACTCCAGAAAAAGTTCCGAAATGGCTCCGAGGGAATCAACGACGGATCGCGAAAACCATACAGAAATGATTCCGGAAGGATCCCAAAATGATCCCGAAATAGTCCGGAAATGACCCAGATGGGATCCCGCACAGATCCAGAAATGATCCCGGAAGGGTCCAAAAACTATCCCGGAAAAGTAACAAAAAATCCCGAAATGGCTCCTACGGCATCCCGGACGGATCCAGAAATGATCTCGGAAGGGTCCCCAAATGATCCCAAAATGGTCCCGAAATGGCCCTGATGGATCCGGCAAACCATCAAGAAATTATGCCGGAAGGGTCCCCAAATGATCCCGAAATAAAACAGAAAAAGTCACGAAACGACCCCTAGAGGATCCCCAAATGATCCCGTATTAGCCCCAAAAAAGTCCCAAAATGACACTGACGGGATCCCGAAAGGATTCCGAAAACAATACAGAAATGATGCCGGAAAGGTCCTCAAATGATCCCCTAATAGTCCCGAAATGACCGTGACGGGATCCCGACAACTATCCAGAAATGATGCCGAAAGGGTTCCCAAATGATCCCGTATTAGTCGCGAAAAAGTCCCGAAATGACCCCGACGGGATCCCGGACGGATCCCGAAAACCATCCAGAAATGATGCCGAAAGGGTTCCCAAATGATCCCGTATTAGTCGCGAAAAAGTCCCGAAATGACCCCGACGGGATCCCGGACGGATCCCGAAAACCATCCAGAAATGATGCCGGAAGAGCCCCCAAATGATCCCGAAAAAGTCCCCAAATGACCCCGACGATATCCCGGACGGATCCCGAAAACCATCCAGAAATGATGCCGGAAGAGCCCACAAATGATCCCGAAAAAGTCCCCATATGACCCCGACGAGATCCCGCACGGATCCCGAAAACCATCCAGAAATGATGCCGGAAGGGTCCCCAAATGATCGCGAAATAGTCCCGAAATGATTCCGGAATAGTCCCGAAAATGTTCCAAAATAACCCCGACGGGATCCCGGACGGATCCCGTAAACTATACAGAAATGATCCCGGAAGGGTCCCAAAATGATCCCGAAATAGTCCCGAAAAAGTCCCGAAATTACCCCGGCGTAATCCCGGACCGATCCCGAAAACCATCCAGAAATGATCCCGGAAGGGTCTCGATATGACCCTTACGGGATCACAAATAAGGTGAAGCTAATTATAAAACCATGTTAATAAGGCAGCAGGCGCATTGGAGCGAATAAAAAGTTTGATAGAAACATACAGGTAAAGCTAATAGAAGCGTGCTAATAAAAACAATTGATGGAGGGCGGATGGCGGGAGTAGAGGAGAGGACCACTGATCGTTCCTCCAAAATTGTCTAGATCTCGTTCTGTATGTACCAGATACCAAAAACTATTGATTTAAGAGAAAATTTAGATTGAGTTATAACAATTTATGGATTTTACACCAGAGGGGGAGATAAAGGGGGGCGGGCGGAGGGTGTCACTGCTTACTTTGTAAGCCCTCGACTTATTTGACCCCTTGAGTCTGTGATATTGGTGAAGGCCAGTATACGTAAAGTTATAATGTGTAAAAATTATGAAAGATAATTTCTCGAAGGGTCGTGGGACCGCCACCCCTCTTTCCATGTTCGAAAAAAATTTCGCTAGTAGACTACTGTCTGTGTCCCAAATTTCATCAAAATCCGTGTAGCCATTCTGGCGTGATTCAGTCGCAAAGACGAAAAAATATAATAATTAAATTATAACTGTTCCTAGGGGGCGGGGACCACGCCCCTTTTGAAAAATATATAGCTAATAGATCCTTCTAGACTATTGGCTATATGTGTGCAAAATTTCATCCAAATCGGTCCAGCCGTTCTTGCGTTATTGAGTCACAAAGACAAACGTCTGGACAAACATCCAAACATCCAAACATCCAAACATCCAAACATCTAAACATCCAAACATCCAAACATCTTAACATCCAAACTTTCCCATTTATAATATATATAGATTAGATACTATAAATATATACTATATATACCATCATGTATATATTATATATATCACCGATCTATATGATTTTTTGACACAACAATACATACTATATACGTAAGCAATCGGTGAAATTTGAAGCTTATAGCTGTTAAAATGGGGTAGAAATTGCGAAAAGTTTCTTATCTGAACAATCGGTTGTATGAGATATATACTATATATACAACCGATCTCTATGATTTTTTCAGACAACAATATATGCTACATACGTAAGCAATCAGTGAAATTTGAAGCTTATAGCTGTTAAAATGGGGTAGAAATTGCGAAAAGTTTCTTATCTGAACAATCGGTTGTATGAGATATATACTATATATACAACCGATCTCTATGATTTTTTCAGACAACAATATATGCTATATACGTAAGCAATCGGTGAAATTTGAAGCTTATAGCTGTTAAAATGGGGTAGAAATTGCGAAAAGTTTCTTATCTCAACAATCGGTTGTATGATATATATACTATATATACAACCGATCTCTATGATTTTTTCAAACAACAATATATGCTATATACGTAAGTATTCGGTGAAATTTGAAGCTTCTAGCTGTTAAAATGGGGCTAAAATTTGCGAAAATATATATATATATATACTATATACATATATATACTATATATACCACCATATATATACTATACATACCACCGATCTTTATGATTTTTTTAGACAACAATATATGCTATATACGTAAGCATTCGTTGAAATTTGAAGCCTCTAGCTCTTAAAATAGGGCAGAAATTGCGAAAAGTTCCTTATCTGAACAATCGGTTGTGGGGGATATATACTATATATACGACCGATCTCATAAATTTTGTCAGGCAACAATATGTGCAATATACGAAAGTATATGGTGAAGTTTGAAGCTTCAATCTGTTAAATTGGGTAAGATATTACAAAAATCCTCTTTTCTGAAAAATCGGTTGTATGGAGGATATATGCTATAGTGGTCCGATCCGGTCGGTTCCGACAAATGTCTAATCGGACACTCAAATACACCCGCTCACCAAATTTTATCAAGATATCTCAAAATTTGAGGGACTAGTTTGCATACAAACAGACAGACGGACAGACGGGCATGGCTAAATCAACTCAGCTCTTCAACCTGATTATTTCGGTATACTTAATGGTGGGTCTATCTATTTTCCTTTAAGGACTTACAATTTTCGGTTTCGTGACGAAATTAATATACCATTTCATTTTCATGAAAGGTATAAATATAGGTAGGTAATCTGTGTGAGGATGAAAAGCTTCACGTTTTTTGTGGTCTGCATGTAAAAACTATGACTACGAATCACGTATTTCAAAAATATATGACGTAAACGTAACTATTTGATGAAATTTGATGAATTTTGAAGCTTCTAGCCGTAAAAAAGGGGTCAAAATGACAGTTTATATGAAGTATATAATATATGTACCACCGATCTCTATGATTTTTTCAGACAACAATATATGCTATATACGTAAGCATTTTGTGAAATTTGAAGCTTCTAGCTGTTAAAACGGGGCAGAAATTGCACAAAGTTTCTTATCTGAACAATCGGTTGTATGAGATATATACTATGTATACCACCGATTTCAATGATGTTTTCAGACATCAATATATGCTATACACGTAAGCATTTGGTGAAATTTGAAGCTTCTAGCTGTTAAAATGGGGCCGAAATCGTAAAAAAAAATATATATACTATATATATATACTATATATACCACCATATATATATTATATATATCACCGGTCTCTATGATTTTTTGACATAACAATACATACTATATACGTAAGCAATCGGTGAAATTTGAAGCTTATAGATGTTAAAATGGGGTAGAAATTGCGAAAAGTTTCTTATCTGAACAATCCGTTGTATGAGATATATACTATATATACAACCGAACTCTATGATTTTTTCAGACAACAATATATGCTATATACGTAAGCAATCAGTGAAATTTGAAGCTTATAGCTGTTAAAATGGGGTAGAAATTGCGAAAAGTTTCTTATCTGAACAATCGGTTGTATGAGATATATACTATATATACAACCGATCTCTATGATTTTTTCAGACAACAATATATGCTATATACGTAAGCAATCGGTGAAATTTGAAGCTTATAGCTGTTAAAATGGGGTAGAAATTGCGAAATTTTTCTTATCTGAACAATCGGTTGTATGAGATATATACTATATATACAACCGATCTCTATGATTTTTTCAGACAACAATATATGCTATATACGTAAGTATTCAGTGAAATTTGAAGCTTCTAGCTGTTAAAATGGGGCTAAAATTTGCGAAAATATATATATATATATACTATATACATATATATACTATATATACCACCATATATATACTATATATACCACCGATCTTTATGATTTTTTTAGACAACAATATATGCTATATTGTTGAAATATGATACATAAAATAGCAACCCTAAATTTGTAACAATGCGTATGTCAGATAATATCACTCTTTTATTGTTTTTGACACTTTGAGTCTCTTATTAAACGTTGAACAGTACACTCGTGTTTTTACTTATTGATCTTTGGGAAACACCTCAACATAACTTTTAACAGGTTATGGGCCCAGTAAGCGCATGTTCAATTGAAAGTTAAAAAGTATATTTTTTCGTAAAATGAGTTCGATGTACCAGATCGAGAAGCTGGACGATAAGAATTATGATTCTTGGTCCGTTCAGATGCGCAGTGTGTTGGTGCATTCTGAGCTATGGAAAATAACTTCAGGGGAGTGCAAAAGAGACGACACAGGTGATGCTGACGAAGTGGCAAAGTGGATTGCTCGCGACGAGAAGGCTTTGGCCATGGTCACATTAAGCGTGAAGCCAACGCAACTGAATTATTTGCGGCATTGCAAAACGTCGGAAGAAGCGTGGAAAAAACTTAAAGAAGTTTATCAGCCAAGTGGTCCGGTAAGAAAAGTTTCACTTTATAAAAAGTTATTGAGCCTAAAAATGTCAGAGGGTGAAAACGTTGCGGCGTATTTGAATGTGTTCACCACAATTATGGACAAACTAGCTGAAGTGGGCATAGAGCTAAATCAAGAGCTGGTTGCCATTATATTATTATCTAGTTTGCCAAAAGAATTCGAGAATTTTGTCATTGCGATGGAAACGAGGGACAATCTTCCAGCGGTTGACGTGCTAAAATTGAAGCTTCTAGAAGAAGGCGAGCGTCGTGGTAGCATGCATGAACATACAGCTAACGAATTTAGTGGACAGCAAGCGTTTGCAGCGAAGTCGACGTCTAGCGGCAACAGAGAGAAGAAAAAAGGCAATTACAACAACGTTACTTGCTATCGTTGTGGAAAAAATGGCCACATAAAAAGCAATTGTTCGGCGAAATTAAACAAATCTACGAAAGAAAACGATTCAGCTAAACAGCAACAACAAAGCTCCTTCACTGCTTTGGGTGCAACAGATTGCGAAACATTCGACAGAGGAAAGTGGTGTTTAGATAGCGGTGCGACAGCGCATATGTGTTGCGACCGAAAATTGTTCTCGAACTTTGTGAATCATACAGAGTGGATCGCATTGGCCGGTGACAACAGCATTCGTGCAGAAGGTAAAGGCGATGTCAAAATACAAACGGACATGTATGTTGTGACACTAAAAGACGTTTTGTTCGTGCCTGGTATGAGAGGCAATTTTATATCAGTTGGTCGTGCAGTCGAGATGGGCTGCGCAGTAGTTTTTGGCAGCGAATTTGCAACAATTAAGAAAAACGGCGCCGATATTTTGCGTGTAAAAAGAACAAAGCATTTGTTTATGCTGAGTAATGAGAAAAGTGGTTGTTTTGGTGCTATTCAAAGTGACGCAGTAATGTGGCATAATAGATTTGGCCACATAAATTATGCGAGTTTGAAAGAAATGTCAAACAAGTGCATTGTAAATGGTTTAGAAAATGTAGATTTTTCTGTGAAGCCATCGTGTCAAACGTGTATGCTTAGCAAAATACACACACAACCATTTCCAAGTGCAGCAGAAAACAAATCAAAGAATTTGTTAGAATTGATACATACGGATGTATGTGGGCCATTTGAAACAACTTCACTTGGTGGTGCGAAGTATTTTTTAATATTTATTGACGACATGTCAAGGCGAGTTTTTGTTTACTTCTTAAAATCAAAAGATGAAGTTTTTGATAAATTTGTATCGTTTTGCTCAATGGTAGAGCGACAAACTGGCAGAAAAGTGAAAGCAGTTCGTAGTGACAATGGACGTGAGTACGTCAACAAATCATTTAATGAATATTTTGATAAGCATGGCATAGTGCGGCAATTAACAGTTCCCTACACTCCTCAGCAAAATGGGGTGGCTGAGAGGGCAAACCGCACGTTGGTTGAAATGGCCAGGTGTTTATTGGCACATTCGGGTATGTGTGCGGCGCTATGGGCAGAGGCAGTGGCAACTGCCGTGTATTTGCGGAATCGATTGCCAACTAAGGCATTAAATAATATGACACCATATGAAGCATGGTGTGGTAAGAAACCTACAATAAAACATTTGCGAGTATTTGGCTCTACAGCAGTGGCATTAGATAAAACGCAGCGTAGCAAATTTAAAGTGAAGGGTAAACAATACAAAATGGTTGGTTACTCAATGGTTTCAAAAGCGTATAGATTATACGATCCTGATGTTAGACAGGTGGTTGAAAAACGCGACGTATTATTTGATGAATGCCATAGCGTGGAAGCGTGTAACGACGAACAAATAACATTCGATTTTTTTGATAACCATCAGGTTCAAGCTGACACTGGTACTGCTGGTGATGTAGATTCTGATAAAGAAATCTGTAGCGATGATAATAAAGAAATCTGTAGCGATGATAATGCAAGCGATATGTATGCGAGTGCTGAAGAAGAAGTTGAGCACATTGGGCGTGGTAGACCTAAGCTCGTGCGTAATGGTAAACGAGGTCGTCCACGAAAAGTATTTAATGTTTTAAATGCTATGAGTACTAAGGAGGTGCTTGTTCCTCAAACATACGAGGAGGCAATTAGTAGCGATGAAGTTGATTTATGGAAGGCCGCCATGAAAAAAGAACACGATTCGTTGGTTGGAAATAATACATGGTCTTTGGTAGACTTACCAAAGGGCCAGTCAATCGTAGGGTGCAAGTGGGTATATACCCTAAAGCGCAACGAACATGGTGGCATTGAGCGGTATAAGGCACGGTTGGTGGCAAAGGGGTGTTCACAGAAATATGGAGTGAATTACTCGGACACTTTTTCTCCAGTATGTCGGTTTGAGACCATACGGTTGGTATTGGCATTAGCAGCAGAGATGAAACTACATGTACACCAGATGGATGTATGCACAGCATATTTAAACAGCGAACTAGATGATGTCGTATACATGAAACAACCACAAGGTTACCGTGATGAAAGTCAACCAACAAAAGTCTTAAGATTGAACAAGGCCATATACGGTTTGAAGCAGTCTGGAAGAGCTTGGAATTTCAAGTTAGATGAAGCGTTGAGAAGTTTAGGTTTCAGTCAGTGTGAGAGCGAACGCTGTTTGTATAAACAAGATATAGAAGGTAACCTTTGCTTAATCCTTGTTTATGTTGATGATCTGCTTCTAGCATGCCAATCGAAGGAAATCATGACTAGGGTCAAGGCGAATATATGTGATATTTTTGAATGCATTGACAAGGGTCCCCTTCATATGTTTTTGGGTATGCAGATTGAGCGTGAAGGTGAACTAGGTGATATCACCATTGTTCAATCCCAATATATCAAAGATTTATTGACGCAGCATTGTATGGAAGTATGTAGGTCAGCATCGACACCATTAGATGCTGGTTACCAAGTAGCGTGTGATGATGAACGTTGTACTAGGGTTGATCAGACATTATACCAATCTACGATTGGGGCGCTGATGTGGCTGGCGCTTTCGACAAGACCGGATATATTCCATTCGGTAGCCAAGTTGGCACAGCGAAACAAAGATCCACATAGCGAACATTTGGCGGGCATAAAGCACATTTTAAGATACCTAGCATCAACCAAAAATATGAAGTTGCGATATAGAGCATGCGGTCAAGGGTTGAAGGGTTACGCAGATGCCGATTGGGGCGCCAACAGAATTGATCGAAGATCATACACCGGCTATGTGTTCTTCCTTGCAGGAGGGGCGATTTCCTGGAAGTCAGAAAAACAGGATTGTGTAGCCTTAAGCAGTACCGAGGCCGAATACATGGCCATGTCATCGGCAGCAAAAGAAGCACTACATTTAAGACGTATTATAATTGAGATTGGATGTGGTAACGGTCAAACTCCAACGATATTGTACGGGGATAACATTAGTGCTCAACATTTGGCAAAGAATCCAGTGCATCATGCTAGATCGAAGCACATTGATATCAGATATCATTTTATTAGAGAGATTGTTGAGAAAGGTGAAATAAAGTTAGAATATGTATCAACTAATAACATGATAGCTGATATTTTAACAAAAAATTTGTCGAAGAAGAAACATACAGATTTAATGAAATTGTTAAGTTTAGAAGAATAACATTCGCATTGAGGAGGGGTGTTGAAATATGATACATAAAATAGCAACCCTAAATTTGTAACAATGCGTATGTCAGATAATATCACTCTTTTATTGTTTTTGACACTTTGAGTCTCTTATTAAACGTTGAACAGTACACTCGTGTTTTTACTTATTGATCTTTGGGAAACACCTCAACATAACTTTTAACACATAACTTTTAACATATATACGTAAGCATTCGTTGAAATTTGAAGCCTCTAGCTTCTAAAATAGGGCAGTAATTACGAAAAGTTCCTTATCTGAACAATCGGTTGTGGGGGATATATACTATATATACGACCGATCTCATAAATTTTTTCAGGCAACAATATGTGCAATATGTGAAAGTATATGGTGAAGTTTGAAGCTTCAATCTGTTAAATTGGGTAAGATATTACAAAAATCCTCTTTTTCTGAAAAATCGTTTTGTATGGAGGATATATGCTATAGTGGTCCGATCCGGTCGGTTCCGACAAATGTCTAATCGGACACCCAAATACACCCGCTCACCAAATTTTATCAAGATATCTCAAAAATTGAGGGACTAGTTTGCATACAAACAGACAGACGGACAGACGGACATGGCTAAATCAACTCAGCTCTTCAACCTGATTATTTCGGTATACTTAATGGTGGTTCTATCTATTTTCCTTTAAGGACTTACAATTTTCGGTTTCATGACGAAATTAATATACCATTTCATTTTCATGAAAAGTATAAAAACAGGTAGGTACTTTGTGTGAGGATGCAAAGCTTCAAGTTTTTTGTGGTCTGCATGTAAAAACTATGACTACGAATCACGTATTTCAAAAATATATGACGTCAACGTAACTATTTGATGAAATTTGATGAATTTTGAAGCTTCTAGCCGTAAAAAAGGGGTCAAAATGAGAGTTTATATGAAGTATATAATATATATACCACCGATCTCTATGATTTTTTCAGACAACAATATATGCTATATACGTAAGCATTTTGTGAAATTTGAAGCTTCTAGCTGTTAAAATGGGGCCGAAATCGTAAAAAAAATATATATACTATATATATATACTATATATACCATCATATATATATTATATATATCACCAATCTCTATGATGTTCTGACACAACAATACATACTATATACGTAAGCAATCGGTGAAATTTGAAGCTATATCAGTTAAAATGGGGTAGAAATTGCGAAAAGTTTCTTATCTGAACAATCGGTTGTATGAGATATATACTATATATACAACCGATCTCTATGATTTTTTCAGACAACAATATATGCTATATACGTAAGCAACCGGTGAAATTTGAAGCTTATAGCTGTTAAAATGGGGTAGAAATTGCGAAAAGTTTCTTATCTGAACAATCGGTTGTATGAGATATATACTATATACAACCGATCTCTACGATTTTTTCAGACAACAATATATGCTATATAGGTAAGTATTCGGTGAAATTTGAAGCTTCTATCTGTTAAAATGGGGCTAAAATTTTCGAAAATATATATATATATACTATATATACCACCATATATATACTATATATACCACCGATCTTTATGATTTTTTTAGACAACAATACATGCTATATACGTAAGCATTTGTTGAAATTTGAAGCCTCTAGCTCTTAAAATAGGGCAGTAATTACGAAAAGTTCCTTATCTGAACAATCGGTTGTGGGGGATATATACTATATATACGACCGATCTCATAAATTTTTTCAGGCAACAATATGTGCAATATACGAAAGTATATGGTGAAATTTGAAGCTTCGATCTGTTAAATTGGGTAAGATATTACAAAAATACTCTTTTTCTGAAAAATCGGTTGTATGGAGGATATATGCTATAGTGGTCCGATCCGGTCGGTTCCGACAAATGTCTAATCGGACACCCAAATAGACCCGCTCACCAAATTTTATCAAGATATCTCAAAAATTGAGGGACTAGTTTGCATACAAACAGACAGACGGACAGACGGACAGACGGACATGGCTAAATCAACTCAGCTCTTCAACCTGATTATTTCGGTATACTTAATGGTGGGTCTATCTATTTTCCTTTAAGGACTTACAATTTTCGGTTTCGTGACGAAATTAATATACCTTTTCATTTTCATGAAAGGTATAAAAACAGGTAGGTACTTTGTGTGAGGATGCAAAGTTTCAGGTTTTTTGTGGTCTGCGTGTAAAAACTATGACTACGAATCACGTATTTCAACAATATATGACGTAAACATAACTACTTGATGAAATTTGATGAATTTTGAAGCTTCTAGCCGTAAAAAGGGGGCAAAAATTAGAGTTTATATGGGGTATATAATATATATACCACCGATCTCTATGCTTTTTTCAGACAACAATATATGCTATATACGTAAGCATATGGTGAAATTTGAAGCGTCTAGCTGTTAAAAAGGGGCAGAAATTGCGCAAAGTTTCTTAACTGAACAATCGGTTGTATGAGATATATACTATATATACCACCGATCTCAATGATTTTTTCAGACAACAATATATGCTATACACGTAAGCATTTGGTGAAATTTGAAGCTTCTAGGTGTTAAAATGGGGAAGAAATTGCGCAAAGTTTCTTATCTGAACAATCGGTTGTATGGGATATATACTATATATACCACCGGTATCTATGATTTTCTCAGACAACAATATGTGCTATACACATAAGCATTTGGTGAAATTTGAACATATCTAAACGATTTTTAAGATAAATATAAAATAAACAAGTAAGAACGGGACTGTCTTCGGCTGTGCCGAAGACTTCATACCTTTCATGAATGGGGATGAACAATAATCTTATCCCGTTCGTAATCTCCGAATAATCGGATGTATAAGAAAAGAAATATATAGTGAACAGATCTACATACCTCAACGATTTTTAAGATAAATATAAAATAAAAAACAGGTAGGTACTTTGTGTGAGGATGCAAAGTTTCAGGTTTTTTGTGGTCTGCGTGTAAAAACTATGACTACGAATCACGTATTTCAACAATATATGACGTAAACGTAACTATTTGATGAAATTTGATGAATTTGGAGCTTCTAGCCGTAAAAAGGGGGCAAAAATTAGGGTTTATATGGGGTATATAATATATATACCACCGATCTCTATGATTTTTTCAGACAACAATATATGCTATATTGTTGAAACTTTATTTCTGCAGGAAGCCCGATGTAAAATAAAAGACTTGAATTAAACGTTTATACGTCTTAACAATTCTTTGATTTATTCAAGATAGAAAAAATTACATCAAATACTTCAGAAAATTTTTCAAATACATGAAACTCAAAGGTATTGTTGTTGAAAGAGAAAACTTAAATATCACATGTGAAGTTCTCAACTACAGTAGGTTTTCAACACTTCTCCTCAACAACAATTACGTTTTTATATTTTCAATCATTTTTCATTCCAAGTAAATCTATTAATTTAATATGTTTCGTTTTACAAAGGTTCTTGGTCATTATATCAGCTGGCATATTATCTGTACTCAAATATTTTAAATTCACAATATTACTCTTAACTACTTCTCTTATGTAGTGATACCTAATATCAATATGTTTGCTCCGATTATGATAAACCGGATTCTTTGCCAATTGATGTGAACTCAAATTATCGCCATATACTGTAAATGGACCTTCGCCTCTGTAAAAATTCACTTCGCATAGTAATTTTTTCAAGTACACAGCCTCTTTCGCAGCTGCTGAAAGCGCCATATATTCCGCTTCTGTGCTACTTAATGCAACTGAAGTTTGTTTGAAAAGATAACCAGTATATGACCTCCTGTCCTCTACACTACTACCCCAATCTGCGTCAACGAAACCTTCAGCTTGCTTGCCAGTCTTTCTGAAATGAAGCTTTAAGTTTTTAGTTACCGAAACGTACCTTAAAATATGCTTTGCCGCTTTCTCGTGTTCAATATGAGGTTCTTGGTTGCGTTGTGCCAATTTGCTAACCGAATGTAGAATATCTGGTCTAGTTGTTACAGCCAGATACATCAACATACCGATAAGGGATTGGTATTTTGTAGTGTCTACTCTCTCGCACTCATCTATACAACATTTAGTTGTGAAACCAGGATCTAGTGGCGTAGAATCCCCTCGGCATTGCTCCATGCCATAAAGTTTTAATAAGTCTTGCACATAATTTGTATGCCCAACAGAGATAGCACCAACGCTGCCAACGCGCTCAATCTCCATACCAAGAAAATGATGAACTCTGCCTTTGTCAACTATATCAAAACTCTCTGCTATTTTTCTCTTTATCATCACTAGATCTGTCTCACTCGAACAAGCAACAATTATATCATCGACGTAAACTGCTATCAAATTGTATTTATTGCCTTCATTCTTTTTGTACAAACACGGTTCCGTTTTGCAGCTTTCAAAACCAAAACTTTTCAAAATAGAATCCAACTTATGATTCCATTCCCGGCCTGACTGCTTTAGTCCATAAATAGCTTTGTTTAGCTTTAAGACTCGATTAGGGTGACTCGAACTTACGAACCTCTCAGGTTGCGCCATGAAAACCTCATCCTCTAAGTCACTATTGAGATACGCGGTTGAGACATCTAGCTGATGCATATGCAGCTCTAGCTCCGCGGCTAATGCAAATAACATACGTATGGTTGCATAACGTACAACAGGCGAAAATGTTTCGAGGTAGTCTACACCATACTGCTAACTGCACCCTTTAGCCACCAGTCTTGCTTTGTAACGCTCAATATTGCCATGTTGGTCACGTTTCAAATTGAAAACCCATTTGCATCCAATCTTTCGTTTGCCTTCTGGCAAATCAACTAAAACCCACGTTCCTTTATATATAAGAGAGTCATACTCTTTTTCCATCGCTTGTTTCCATTCTTGACTTTCATCACTTGATAAGGCTTCTGATACCGTGCGTGGGATTGTGATAGTGTCTCTTTCAGCCAAATTCACTAAGTGGTACTCTTTACGTGGCCGACCAGGATTTCCTGTGCGCAGCACTTTTGGTCTTCCCCTTCCGCGTTTCGCATAAGTAGTTGTCTCGCTGACACTACGATTATCGTATTCATCTTGGTCTTCATTTTCTTCAGCACTTGCTTGACTATCTGATTTGTCTGATGCTGTTTCATATTGCTCCACCTAAAAATGAGCCTCATGTGCCACTATTTTCTCTTCAGAACTCAACGTTGTTTCCTCATTTTGCCCACTGTTCTGTGCTCCATTTACTTCAACTAATACGTGATCTCTATCTATCTCTTTCAGTTGTGCGTTCCCTGCATTGCCCAATACACCTTCATCGAAAATTACATCGCGTTTTTCTACTACTCGTCTCTGTTCAAAATCGTAAAGCCGATATGCTTTTGCTGTCAAGGAATATCCCACAAACGTATACTCTTTGCCTCTTTCATTAAACTTTTTGTGCTGACTCTTATCGAGTCCAAATGATTTTGCACCAAAAATTCGGAAATGTTTAACATTGGGCTTGAACCCCGTCCACATCTCGTATGGAGTTTTATCACCTAACTGCTTTGTAACCGATCTGTTCCGTATATATACAGCCGTTGCAACTGCTTCTGCCCAAAGAGATTCGCATAAGCCAGCTTGTATAAGCATACTTCGAGCCATTTCAACAATCGTCCTGCTCGCTCTTTCTGCAACTCCGTTTTGCTGAGGAGTGTAAGGAACGGTTAGCTGCCTCTGTATGCCGCATGCACTCAAAAAATCGTCAAACTCACGATTTATGTACTCTGTCCCATTGTCACTCCTGAGAACTTTTATTCTTCTCTCTGTTTGACATTCTACGAGGCTTTTAAACGTTTTGAATTTTTCAAATACTTCATTTTTTGATTTCAAAAAATAAACAAATATGCGCTTGGCGGCTACCGTGGTGTGATGGTAGCGTGCTCCGCCTATCACACCGTATGCCCTGGGTTCAACTCCCGGGCAAAGCAACATCAAAATTTTAGAAATAAGATTTTTCAATTAGAAGAAAATTTTTCTAAGCGGAGTCGCCCCTCGGCAGTGTCTGGCAAGCGCCCCGATTGTATTTCTGCCATGAAAAGCTCTCAGTGAAAACTCATCTGCCTTGCAGATGCCGTTCGGAGTCGGCATAAAACATGTAGGTCCCGTCCGGCCAATTTGTAGGGAAAAATCAAAAGGAGCACGACGCAAATTGGAAGAGAAGCTCGGCCTTAGATCTCTTCGGAGGTTATCGCGCCTTACATTTATTTTTATTTATGCGCTTGGACTTATCATCTATGAAAGTGGCAAAATAACGTGCGCCACCAAGAGACACAGTGGGCATAGGGCCACACACATCAGAATTAATTAAATCTAACAAATTTACCGAAGAATGCTCGCTGTTCTTTGGAAATGGCCGCGCACATATTTTAGCTTTCATGCAAACGTCACAATTTATATTTTTTGGCATACTTTTCAAATCCAACCCATTGACAATTTTTCGATTGGACAACTCTCCTAGACTTTGAAAGTTCAAATGCCCATAACGCTTATGCCAAATCATTGCATTCTCTTCGGCTGCACTAAAACACGAATGTGCTTTAATTCGAGTATTTACTTCAAAAATGTATAAATTGTTTTTCTTTTCAGCTTTTAACAAAATGTAGCAGCATTGTTTCTTTAGGATAGCACAATCATTTGTAAAAGTTACACTTACACCATTACTTATAGCTTTTCCAACAGATATAAAATTTCCAATCATTGTTGGTACAAACAATACATCTTTTAAAATAATTTTACAATTCCTATTTATTTCAACGCTGCCTATTCCCTCAGCTTCCACATAAGTTTCCGTCGCCAACATCACTCTCTCTTTACTTTCTCTGAGAGAGACGAACATATTTCGCTCACTACATATATGAGTGGAGGCACCGCTATCGAGACACCATGATGTTCTGCTGAAAACTGTGACATCTGCTGCTGCTAATGTTGCAAATGAACACTGCTCTTTCTGCTCGTTTCTAGTCTTTTTCGGCGCTCTACACTTCGACGCCATATGTCCACGCTTGCCACAGTTGATGCACTTGCCGTTAAATTGTTTCTTTCTCGATTTGCTTTCTCCTTTAGAATTTGCGAGAAAAACTTGCTGATTGGCTACAACTCCATTGCCCTTCTCCTTTTGATTCTGCCGATCAAACTCCTCTAACAGCTTTGCCTTCAAAACTTCAAACGTTGGAAAAGAATCACGAGTTTCTATTGCTATAACAAAATTTTCAAAATTTCCAGGCAAATTAGATAGCAATATAATAACTAAAAGTTCCTCGTTCAAATCTATGCCTACTTCTGCTAATTTTTCAGATACATTCATAAACTCTTGAATATGGTGTACTATTGATGTACCTTCAGACATACTGAGATTCAAAAGTTTTTTATATAATGTCACCTTTCTTATTGGTCCACTTGGCTTATATACACATTTTAACTTTTGCCATGCTTCGGAGGCATTGGTACAGTTTTTAAGATAACCTAATTGTGATGGCTTTACACACAGCATCATCGTAGCCAAGGCTTTTTCATTTTCGGCTTTCCATTTAACCAATAATTCGGCATCTTCTGGCTTTGCAAAATCGCCGTTTACCACGGTCCAAATCTCCGCATGTACAAGGACACACTGCATCTGAATGCACCACGTGTCGTAATTTGTATCGTCTAATTTTTCAATCTGGTATAGCGAACCCATTTTTAAATCAACGAGACTATGCGACAAACGCGAATATATACGAATATTTTATTTCAATTTTACACCGACACGGACTCTGGGCCCATAACCTGTTGAAACTTTATTTCTGCAGGAAGCCCGATGTAAAATAAAAGACTTGAGTTAAACGTTTATACGTCTTAACAATTCGTTGATTTATTCAAGATAGAAAAAATTACATCAAATACTTCAGAAAATTTTTCAAATACATGAAACTCAAAGGTATTGTTGTTGAAAGAGAAAACTTAAATATCACATGTGTAGTTCTCAACTACAGTAGGTTTTCAACATATATACGTACATATATGGTACAATTTGAAGCGTCTAGCTGTTAAAAAG
This sequence comes from Eurosta solidaginis, assembly GCF_040869045.1. Lineage (NCBI taxonomy): Eukaryota > Metazoa > Arthropoda > Insecta > Diptera > Tephritidae > Eurosta > Eurosta solidaginis. The sequence goes on from NC_090319.1 coordinate 256,720,562, forward strand.
GGGCAGAAATTGCACAAAGTTTCTTAACTGAACAATCGGTTGTATGAGATATATACTATATATACCACCGATCTCAATGATTTTTTTAGACAAAAATATATGCTATACACGTAAGCATTTGGTGAAATTTGAAGCTTCTAGCTGTTAAAATGGGGAAGAAATTGCGCAAAGTTTCGTATCTGAACAATCGGTTGTATGGGATATATACTATATATACCACCGGTATCTATGATTTTCTCAGACAACAATATATGCTATACACGTAAGCATTTGGTGAAATTTGAACATATCTAAACGATTTTTAAGATGAATATAAAATAAACAAGTAGGAACGGGACTGTCTTCGGCTGTGCCGAAGACTTCATACCTTTCATGAATGGGGCTGAACAATAATCTTATCCTGTTCGTAATCTCCGAATAATCGGATGTATAAGATAAGAAATATATAGTGAACAGATCTACATACCTTAACGATTTTTAAGATAAATATAAAATAAAAAACAGGTAGGTACTTCGTGTGAGGATGCAAAGATTCAGGTTTTTTGTGGTCTGCGTGTAAAAACTATGACTACGAATCACGTATTTCAAAAATATATGACGAAAATGTAACTATTTGATGAAATTTGATGAATTTTGAAGATTCTAGCCGTAAAAAAGGGGTCAAAATGACAGTTTATATGAAGTATATAATATATATACGACCGATCTCTATGATTTTTTCAGACAACAATATAAGCATTTTGTGAAATTTGAAGCTTCTAACTGTTAAAACGGGGCAGAAATTGCGCAAAGTTTCTTATCTGAACAATCGGTTGTATGAGATATATACTATGTGTACCACCGATCTCAATGATTTTTTCAGACATAAATATATGCTATACACGTAAGCAGTTGGTGAAATTTGAAGCTTCTAGCTGTTAAAATGGGGAAGAAATTGCGAAAAGTTTCTTATCTGAACAATCGGTTGTATGAGATATATACTATATATACAACCGATCTCTATGATTTTTTCAGACAACAATATATGCTATATACGTAAGCAATCAGTGAAATTTGAAGCTTATAGCTGTTAAAATGGGGTAGAAATTGCGAAAAGTTTCTTATCTGAACAATCGGTTGTATGAGATATATACTATATATACAACCGATCTCTATGATTTTTTAGACAACAATATATGCTATATACGTAACCAATTGGTGAAATTTGAAGCTTATAGCTGTTAAAATGGGGTAGAAATTGCGAAAAGTTTCTTATCTCAACAATCGGTTGTATGAGATATATAGTATATATACAACCGATCTCTATGATTTTTTCAGACAACAATATATGCTATATAAGTAAATATTTGGTGAAATTTGAAGCTTCTAGCTGTTAAAATGGGGCTAAAATTTGCGAAAATATATATATATATACTATATATATATACTATATATACCACCATATATATACTATATATACCACCGATCTTTATGATTTTGTCAGACAATAATATATGCTATATACGTAAGCATTCGCTGAAATTTGAAGCCTCTAGCTCTTAAAATAGGGCAGTAATTACGAAAAGTTCCTTATCTGAACAATCGGTTGTGGGGGATATATACTATATATACGACCGATCTCATAAATTTTTTCAGGCAACAATATGTGCAATATACGAAAGTATATGGTGAAGTTTGAAGCTTCAATCTGTTAAATTGGGTAAGATATTACAAAAATCCTCTTTTTCTGAAAAATCGGTTGTATGGAGGATATATGCTATAGTGGTCCGATCCGGTCGGTTCCGACAAATGTCTAATCGGACACCCAAATACACCTGCTCACCATATTTTATCAAGATATCTCAAAAATTGAGGGACTAGTTTGCATACAAACAGACAAACGGACAGACGGACAGACGGACATGGCTAAATCAACTCAGCTCTTCAACCTGATTATTTCGGTATACTTAATGGTGGGTCTATCTATTTTCCTTTAGGACTTACAATTTTCGGTTTCGTGACGAAATTAATATACCATTTCATTTTCATGAAAGGTATAAAAATAGGTAGGTAATCTGTGTGAGGATGCAAAGCTTCACGTTTTTTGTGGTCTGCATGTAAAAACTATGACTACGAATCACGTATTTCAAAAATATATGACGTAAACGTAACTATTTGATGAAATTTGATGAATTTTGAAGTTTTTAGCCGTAAAAAAGGGGTCAAAATGACAGTTTATATGAAGTATATAATATATATATCACCGATCTCTATGATTTTTTCAGACAACAATATATGCTATATACGTAAGCATTTTGTGAAATTTGAAGCTTCTAGCTGTTAAAACGGGGCAGAAATTGCGCAAAGTTTCTTATCTGAACAATCGGTTGTATGACATATATACTATGTATACCACCGATCTCAATGATGTTTTCAGACATCAATATATGCTATACACGTAAGCATTTGGTGAAATTTGAAGCTTCTAGCTGTTAAAATGGGGCCGAAATCGTAAAAAAAAATATATATACTATATATATATACTATATATACCATCATATATATATTATATATATCACCGATCTCTATGATTTTTTGACACAACAATACATACTATATACGTAAGCAATCGGTGAAATTTGAAGCTTATAGCTGTTAAAATGGGGTAGAAATTGCGAAAAGTTTCTTATCTGAACAATCGGTTGTATGAGATATATACTATATATACAACCGATCTCTATGATTTTTTCAGACAATAATATATGCTATATACGTAACCAATTGGTGAAATTTGAAGCTTATAGCTGTTAAAATGGGGTAGAAATTGCGACAAGTTTCTTATCTGAACAATCGGTTGTATGAGATATATACTATATATACAACCGATCTCTATGATTTTTCAAGACAACAATATATGCTATATACGTAAGCAATCAGTGAAATTTGAAGCTTATAGCTATTAAAATGGGGTAGAAATTGCGAAAAGTTTCTTATTTGAACAATCGGTTGTATGAGATATATACTATATATACAACCGATCTCTATGATTTTTTCAGACACCAATATATGCTATATACGTAAGCAATCGGTGAAATTTGAAGCTTATAGCTGTTAAAATTGGGTAGAAATTGCGAAAACTTTCTTATCTGAACAATCGGTTGTATGAGATATATACTATATATACAACCGATCTCTATGGTTTTTTCAGACAACAATATATGCTATATACGTAAGTATTCGGTGAAATTTGAAGCTTCTAGCTGTTAAAATGGGGCTAAAATTTGCGAAAATATATATATATACTATATATATATACTATATATACCACCATATATATACTATATATACCACCGATCTTTATGATTTTTTTAGACAACAATATATGCTATATACGTAAGCATTCGCTGAAATTTGAAGCCTCTAGCTCTTAAAATAGGGCAGTAATTACGAAAAGTTCCTTATCTGAACAATCGGTTGTGGGGGATATATACTATACATACGACCGATCTCATACATTTTTTCAGGCAACAATAAGTGCAATATACGAAAGTATATGGTGAAGTTTGAAGCTTCAATCTGTTAAATTGAGTAAGATATTACAAAAATCCTCTTTTTCTGAAAAATCGGTTGTATGGAGGATATATGCTATAGTGGTCCGATCCGGTCCGTTCCGACAAATGTCTAATCGGACACCCAAATACACCCGCTCACCAAATTTTATCAAGATATCTCAAAAATTGAGGGACTAGTTTGCATACAAACAGACAGACGGACAGACGGACAGACGGGCATGGCTAAATCAACTCAGCTCTTCAACCTGATTATTTCGTTTACTTAATGGTGGGTCTATCTATTTTCCTTTAAGGACTTACAATTTTCGGTTTCGTGACGAAATTAATATACCATTTCATTTTCATGAAAGGTATAAAAATAGGTAGGTAATCTGTGTGAGGATGCAAAGCTTCACGTTTTTTGTGGTCTGCATGTAAAAACTATGACTACGAATCACGTATTTCAAAAATATATGACGTAAACGTAACTATTTGATGAAATTTGATGAATTTTGAAGCCTTTAGCCGTAAAAAAGGGGTCAAAATGACAGTTTATATGAAGTATATAATATATATATCACCGATCTCTATGATTTTTTCAGACAACAATATATGCTATATACGTAAGCATTTTGTGAAATTTGAAGCTCCTAGCTGTTAAAACGGGGCAGAAATTGCGCAAATTTATATACAACCGATCTCTGTGATTTTTTCAGACAACAATATATGCTATATACGTAAGCAATCAGTGAAATTTGAAGCTTATAGCTGTTAAAATGGGGTAGAAATTGCGAAAAGTTTCTTATCTGAACAATCGGTTGTATGAGATATATACTATATATACAACGGATCTCTATGATTTTTTCAGACAACAATATATGCTATATACGTAAGCAATCGGTGAAATTTGAAGCTTATAGCTGTTAAAATGGGGTAGAAATTGCGAAAAGTTTCTTATCTGAACAATCGGTTGTATGAGATATATACTATATATACAACCGATCTCTATGATTTTTTCAGACAACAATATATGCTATATACGTAAGTATTCGGTGAAATTTTAAGCTTCGAGCTGTTAAAATGGGGCTAAAATTTGCGAAAATATATATATATATACTATATATACCACCATATATATACTATATATACCACCGATCTTTATGATTTTTTTAGACAACAACATACGCTATATACGTAAGCATTCGTTGAAATTTGAAGCCTCTAGCTCTTAAAATAGGGCAGTAATTACGAAAAGTTCCTTATCTGAACAATCGGTTGTGGGGGATATATACTATATATACGACCGATCTCATAAATTTTTTCAGGTAACAATATGTGCAATATACGAAAGTATATGGTGAAGTTTGAAGCTTCAATCTGTTAAATTGGGTAAGATATTACAAAAATCCTCTTTTTCTGAAAAATCGGTTGTATGGAGGATATATGCTATAGTGGTCCGATCCGGTCGGTTCCGACAAATGTCTAATCGGACACCCAAATACACCCGCTCGCCAAATTTTATCAAGATATCTCAAAAATTGAGGGACTAGTTTGCATACAAACAGACAGACGGACAGACGGACAGACGGACATGGCTAAATCAACTCAGCTCTTCAACCTGATTATTTCGGTATACTTAATGGTGGGTCTATCTATTTTCCTTTAAGGACTTACAATTTTCGGTTTCGTGACGAAATTAATATACCATTTCATTTTCATGAAAGCTATAAAAACAGGTAGGTACTTCGTGTGAGGATGCAAAGTTTCAGGTTTTTTGTGGTCTGCGTGTAAAAACTATGACTACGAATCACGTATTTCAAAAATATATGACGAAAACGTAACTATTTGATGAAATTTGATGAATTTTGAAGATTCTAGCCGTAAAAAAGGAGTCAAAATGACAGTTTATATGAAGTATATAATATATATACGACCGATCTCTATGATTTTTTCAGATAACAATATAAGCATTTTGTGAAATGTGAAGCTTCTAACTGTTAAAACGGGGCAGAAATTGCGCAAAGTTTCTTATCTGAAGAATCGGTTGTATGAGATATATACTATGTGTACCACCGATCTCAATGATTTTTTCAGACATCAATATATGCTATACACGTAAGCAGTTGGTGAAATTTGAAGCTTCTAGCTGTTAAAATGAGGCCGAAATCGTAAAAAAATATATATATACTATATATATATACTATATATACCATCATATATATATTATATATATCACCGATCTCTATGATTTTTTGGCACAACAATACATACTATATACGTAAGCAATCGGTGAAATTTGAAGCTTATAACTGTTAAAATGGGGAAGAAATTGCGCAAAGTTTCTTATCTGAACAATCGGTTGTATGGGATATATACTAAATATACCACCGGTATCTATGATTTTCTCAGACAACAATATATGCTATACACGTAAGCATTTGGTGAAATTTTAACATATCTAAACGATTTTTAAGATAAATATAAAATAAAAAATAGGTAGGTAATCTGTGTGAGGATGCAAAGCTTCACGCTTTTTGTGGTCTGCATGTAAAAACTGTGGCTACGAATCACGTATTTCAAAAATATATGACGTAAACGTAACTATTTGATGAAATTTGATGAATCTTGAAGCTTTTAGCCGTAAAAAAGGGGTCAATATGACAGTTTATATGAAGTATATAATATATATACCACCGATCTCTATGATTTTTTCAGACAACAATATATGCTATATACGAAAGCATTTTGTGAAATTTGAAGCTTCTAACTGTTAAAACGGGGCAGAAATTGCGCAAAGTTTCTTATCTGAACAATCGGTTGTATGAGATATACACTATGTGTACCACCGATCTCAATGATTTTTTCAGACGTCAATATATGCTATACACGTAAGCAGTTGGTGAAATTTGAAGCTTCTAGCTGTTAAAATGGGGTAGAAATTGCGAAAAGTTTCTTATCTGAACAATCGGTTGTATGAGATATATACTATATATACAACCGATCTCTATGATTTTTTCAGACAACAATATATGCTATATGCGTAAGCAATCAGTGAAATTTGAAGCTTATAGCTGTTAAAATGGGGTAGAAATTGCGAAAAGTTTCTTATCTGAACAATCGGTTGTATGAGATATATACTATATATACAACCGATCTCTATGATATTTTCAGACAACAATATATGCTATATACGTAACCAATCGGTGAAATTTGAAGCTTATAGCTGTTAAAATGGGGTAGAAATTGCGAAAAGTTTCTTATCTGAACAATCGGTTGTATGAGATATATACTATATATACAACCGATCTCTATGATTTTTTCAGACAACAATATATGCTATATAAGTAAATATTCGGTGAAATGTGAAGCTTCTAGCTGTTAAAATGGGGCTAAAAATTGCGAAAATATATATATATATACTATATATATATACTATATATACCACCATATATATACTATATATATCACCGATCTTTATGATTTTTTCGGACAATAATATATGCTATATACGTAAGCATTCGCTGAAATTTGAAGCCTCTAGCTCTTAAAATAGGGCAGTAATTACGAAAAGTTCCTTATCTGAACAATCGGTTGTTTGGGATTTATACTATATATACGACCGATCTCATAAATTTTTTCAGGCAACAATATGTGCAATATACGAAAGTATATGGTGAAGTGTGAAGCTTCAATCTCTTAAATTGGGTAAGATATTACCTCTTATTCCTCTTTTTCTGAAAAATCGGTTGTATGGAGGATATATGCTATAGTGGTCCGATCCGGTCGGTTCCGACAAACGTCTAATCGGACACCCAAATACACCCGCTCACCAAATTGTATCAAGATATCTCAAAAATTGAGGGACTAGTTTGCATACAAACAGACAGACGGACAGACGGACAAACGGACATGGCTAAATCAACTCAGCTCTTCAACCTGATTATTTCGGTATACTTAATGGTGGGTCTATCTATTTTCCTTTAAGGACTTACAATTTTCGGTTTCGTGACGAAATTAATATACCATTTCATTTTCATGAAAGGTATAAAAATAGGTAGGTAATCTGTGTGAGGATGCAAAGCTTCACGTTTTTTGTGGTCTGCATGTAAAAACTATGACTACGAATCACGTCTTTCAAAAATATATGACGTAAACGTAACTATTTGATGAAATTTGATGAATTTTGAAGCTTCTAGCCGTAAAAAAGGGGCAAAAATGGCAGTTTATATGAAGTATATAATATATATACCACCGATCTCTATGATTTTTTCAGACAACAATATATGGTATATACGTAAGCATTTTGTGAAATTTGAAGCTCCTAGCTGTTAAAACGGGGCAGAAATTGCTCAAAGTTTCTTATCTGAACAATCGGTTGTATGAGATATATACTATGTATACCACCGATCTCAATGATTTTTTCAGACATCAATATATGCTATACACGTAAGCATTTGGTGAAATTTGAAGCTTATAGCTGTTAAAATGAGGCCGAAATCGCAAAAAAAATATATATATACTATATATATATACTATATATACCATCATATATATATTATATATATCACCGATCTCTATGATTTTTTGACACAATAATACATACTATATACGTAAGCAATCGGTGAAATTTGAAGCTTATAGCTGTTAAAATGGGGTAGAAATTGCGAAAAGTTTCTTATCTGAACAATCGGTTGTATGAGATATATACTATATATACAACCGATCTCTATGATTTTTTCAGACAACAATATATGTTATATACGTAAGCATTTTGTGAAATTTGAAGCTTCTAGCTGTTAAAACGGGGCAGAAATTGCGCAAAGTTTCTTATCTGAACAATCGGTTGTATGAGATATATACTATGTATACCACCGATCTCAATGATTTTTTCAGACATCAATATATGCTATACACGTAAGTATTTGGTGAAATTTTAAGCTTCTAGCTGTTAAAATGGGGCCGAAATCGTAAAAAAAATATATATATACTATATATATATACTATATATACCATCATATATATATTATATATATCACCGATCTCTATGATTTTTTGACACAACAATACATACTATATACGTAAGCAATCGGTGAAATTTGAAGCTTATAGCTGTTAAAATGGGGTAGAAATTGCGAAAAGTTTCTTATCTGAACAATCGGTTGTATGAGATATATACTATATATACAACCGATCTCTATGATTTTTTCAGACAACAATATATGCTATATACGAAAGCAATCGGTGAAATTTGAAGCTTATAGCTGTTAAAATGGGGTAGAAATTGCGAAAAGTTTCTTATCTGAACAATCGGTTGTATGAGATATATACTATATATACAACCGATCTCTATGATTTTTCAGACAACAATATATGCTATATGCGTAAGCAATCGGTGAAATTTGAAGCTTATAGCTGTTAAAATAGGGTAGAAATTGCGAAACGTTTCTTATCTGAACAATCGGTTGTATGAGATATATACTATATATACAACCGATCTCTATGATTTTTTCAGACAACAATATGTGCTATATACGTAAGTATTCTGTGAAATTTGAAGCTTCTAGCTGTTAAAATGGGGCTAAAATTTGCGAAAATATATATATATATATATACTATATATATATACTATATATACCACCATATATATACTATATATACCACCGATCTTTATGACAACAACATATGCTATATACGTAAGCATTCGTTGAAATTTGAAGCCTCTAGCTCTTAAAATAGGACAGTAATTACGAAAAGTTCCTTATCTGAAGAATCGGTTGTGGGGGATATATACTATATATACGACCGATCTCACCAATTTTTTCAGGTAACAATACGTGCAATATACGAAAGTATATGGTGAAGTTTGAAGCTTCAATATGTTAAATTGGGTAAGATATTACAAAAATCATCTTTTTCTGAAAAATCGGTTGTATGGAGGATATATGCTATAGTGGTCCGATCCGGTCGGTTCCGACAAATGTCTAATCGGACACCCAAATACACCCGCTCACCAAATTTTATCAAGATATCTCAAAAATTGAGGAACTAGTTTGCATACAAACAGACAGACGGACAGACGGACATGGCTAAATCAACTCAGCTCTTCAACCTGATTATTTCGGTATACTTAATGGTGGGTCTGTCAATTTTCTTTTAAGGCCTTACAATTTTCGGTTTCGTGACGAAATTAATATACCATTTCATTTTCATGAAAGGTATAAAAATAGGTAGGTAATCTGTGCGAGGATGCAAAGCTTCACGTTTTTTGTGGTCTGCATGTAAAAACTATGACTACGAATCACATCTTTCAAAAATATATGACGTAAACGTAACTATTTGATGAAATTTGATGAATTTTGAAGCTTCTAGCCGTAAAAAAGGGGCAAAAATGACAGTTTATATGAAGTATATAATATATATACCACTGAACTCTATGATTTTTTCAGACAACAATATATGCTATATACGTAAGCATTTTGTGAAATTTTAAGCTTCTAGCTGTTAAAACGGGGCAGAAATTGCGCAAAGTTTCTTATCTGAACAATCGGTTGTATGAGATATATACTATGTATACCACCGATCTCAATGATTATTTCAGACATCAATATATGCTATACACGTAAGCATTTGGTGAAATTTGAAGCTTATAGCTGTTAAAATGAGGGCGAAATCGCAAAAAAATATATATATACTATATGTATATACTATATACATATACTATATATACCATCATATATATATTATATATATCACCGATCTCTATGATTTTCGACACAACAATACATACTATATACGTAAGCAATCGGTGAAATTTGAAGCTTATAGCTGTTAAAATGGGGTAGAAATTGCGTAAAGTTTCTTATCTGAACAATCGGTTGTATGAGATATATACTATATATACAACCGATCTCTATGATTTTTTCAGACAACAATATATGCTATATACGTAAGCAATCGGTGAAATTTGAAGCTTATAGCTGTTAAAATGGGGTAGAAATTGCGAAAAGTTTCTTATCTGAACAATCGGTTGTATGAGATATATACTATATATACAACCGATCTCTATGATTTCTTCAGACAACAATATATACTATATACGTAAGTATTCTGTGAAATTTGAAGCTTCTAGCTGTTAAAATGGGGCTAAAATTTGCGAAAATATATATATATATATATACTATATATATATATATTATATATACCACCGATCTTTATGATTTTTTCAGACAACAACATATGCTATATACGTAAGCATTCGTTGAAATTTGAAGCCTCTAGCTCTTAAAATAGGGCAGTAATTCCGAAAAGTTCCTTATCTGAACAATCGGTTGTGGGGGATATATACTATATATACGACCGATCTCATCAATTTTTTCAGGCAACAATACGTGCAATATACGAAAGTATATGGTGAAGTTTGAAGCTTCAATCTGTTAAATTGGGTAAGATATAACAAAAATCCTCTTTTTCTGAAATATCGGTTGTATGGAGGATATATGCTATAGTGGTCCGATCCGGTCGGTTCCGACAAATGTCTCATCGGACACCCAAATACACCCGCTCACCAAATTTTATCAATATATCTCAAAAATTGAGGGACTAGTTTGCATACAAACAGACAGACGGACAGACGGACATGGCTAAATCAACTCAGCTCTTCAACCTGATTATTTCGGTATACTTAATGGTGGGTCTATCTATTTTCTTTTAAGGACTTACAATTTTCGGTTTCGTGACGAAATTAATATACCATTTCATTTTCATGAAAGGTATAAAAATAGGTAGACAATCTGTGTGAGGATGCAAAGCTTCACGTTTTTTGTGGTCTGCATGTAAAAGCTATGACTACGAGTCACGTATTTTAAAAATATATGACGTAAACGTAACTATTTGATGAAATTTGATGAAATTTGAAGCTTCTAGCCGTAAAAAAGGGGTCAAAATGACAGTTTATATGAAGTATATATAATATATATACCATCGATCTCTATGATTTTTTCAGACAACAATATATGCTATATACGTAAGCATTTTGTGAAATTTGAAGCTTCTAGCTGTTAAAACGGGGCAGAAATTGCGCAAAGTTTCTTATCTGAACAATCGGTTGTATGAGATATATACTATGTATACAACCGATCTCAATGATGTTTTCAGACATCAATATATGCTATACACGTAAGCATTTGGTGAAATTTGAAGCTTCTAGCTGTTAAAATGGGGGCGAAAACGTAAAAAAAATATATATATACTATATATATATACTATATATACCATCATATATATATTATATATATCACCGATCTCTATGATTTTCTGACACAACAATACATACTATATACGTAAGCAATCGGAAAATTTGAAGCTTATAGCTGTTAAAATGGGGTAGAAATTGCGAAAAGTTTCTTATCTGAACAATCGGTTGTATGAGATATATACTATGTATACAACCGATCTCAATGATGTTTTCAGACAACAATATATGCTATATACGTAAGCATTTTGTGAAATTTGAAGCTTCTAGCTGTTAAAACGGGGCAGAAATTGCGCAAAGTTTCTTATCTGAACAATCGGTTGTATGAGATATATACTATATATACAACCGATCTCTATGATTTTTTCAGACAACAATATATGCTATATACGTAAGCAATCGGTGAAATTTGAAGCTTATAGCTGTTAGAATGGGGTAGAAATTGCGAAAAGTTTCTTATCTGAACAATCGGTTGTATGAGATATATACTATATATACAACCGATCTCTATGATTTTTTCAGACAACAATATATGCTATATAAGTAAGTATTCGGTGAAATTTCAAGCTTCTAGCTGTTGAAATGGGGCTAAAATTTGCGAAAATATATATATATATACTATATACCACCATATATATACTATATATACCACCGACCTTTATGATTTTTTTAGACAACAATATATGCTATATACGTAAGCATTCGTTGAAATTTGAAGCCTCTAGCTCTTAAAATAGGGCAGTAATTACGAAAAGTTCCTTATCTGAACAATCGGTTGCGGGGGATATATACTATATATACGACCGATCTCATAAATTTTTTCAGGCAACAATATGTGCAATATACGAAAGTATATGGTGAAGTTTGAAGCTTCAATCTGTTAAATTGGGTAAGATATTACAAAAATCCTCTTTTTCTGAAAAATCGGTTGTTTGGAGGATATATGCTATAGTGGTCCGATCCGGTCGGTTCCGACAAATGTCTAATCGGACACCCAAATTCACCCGCTCACCAAATTTTATCAAGATATCTCAAAAATTGAGGGACTAGTTTGCATACAAACAGACAGACGGACAGACGGACATGGCTAAATCAACTCAGCTCTTCAACCTGATTATTTCGGTATACTTAATGGTGGGTCTATCTATTTCCCTTTAAGGACTTACAATTTTCGGTTTCGTGACGAAATTAATATACCATTTCATTTTCATGAAAGGTATAAAAACAGGTAGGTACTTTGTGTGAGGTTGCAAAGTTTCAGGTTTTTTGTGGTCTGCGTGTAAAAACTATGACTACGAATCACGTATTTCAACAATATATGACGGAAACGTAACTATTTGATGAAATTTGATGAATTTTGAAGCTTCTAGCCGTAAAAAGGGGGCAAAAATTAGAGTTTATATGGGGTATATAATATATATACCACCGATCTCTATGATTTTTTCAGGCAACAATATATGCTATATACGTAAGCATATGGTGAAATTTGAAGCGTCTAGCTGTTAAAAAGGGGCAGAAATTGCGCAAAGTTTCTTAACTGAACAGTCGGTTGTATGAGATATATACTATATATACCACCGATCTCAATGATTTTTTCAGACAACAATATATGCTATACACGTAAGCATTTGGTGAAATTTGAAGTTTCTAGCTGTTAAAATGGGGAAGAAATTGCGCAAAGTTTCTTATCTGAACAATCGGTTGTATGGGATATATACTATATATACCACCGATCTCTATGATTTTTTCAGACAACAATATATGCTATATACGTAAGGATTTTGTGAAATTTGAAGCTTCTAGCTGTTAAAACGGGGCAGAAATTGCGCAAAGTTTCTTATCTGAACAATCGGTTGTATGAGATATATACTATGTATACCACCGATCTCAATGATGTTTTCAGACATCAATATATGCTATACACGTAAGCATTTGGTGAAATTTGAAGCTTCTAGCTGTTAAAATCGGGCCGAAATCGTAAAAAAAATATATATATACTATATATACCATCATATATATATTATATATATCACCAATCTCTATGATTTTCTGACACAAAAATACATACTATATACGTAAGCAATCGGTGAAATTTGAAGCTTATAGCTGTTAAAATGGGGTAGAAATTGCGAAAAGTTTCTTATCTGAACAATCGGTTGTATGAGATATATACTATATATACAACCGATCTCTATGATTTTTTCAGACAACAATATATGCTATATACGTAAGCAATCAGTGAAATTTGAAGCTTATAGCTGTTAAAATGGGGTAGAAATTGCGAAAAGTTTCTTATCTGAACAATCGGTTGTATGAGATATATACTATGTATACAACCGATCTCTATGATTTTTTCAGACAACAATATATGCTATATACGTAAGCAATCGGTGAAATTTGAAGCTTATAGCTGTTAAAATGGGGTAGAAATTGCGAAAAGTTTCTTATCTGAACAATCGGTTGTATGAGATATATACTATATATACAACCGATCTCTATGATTTTTTCAGACAACAATATACGCTATAAACGTAAGCATTCGGTGAAAGTTGAAGCTTCTAGCTGTTAAAATGGGGCTAAAATTTGCGAAAATATATATATATATACTATATATACCACCATATATATACTATATATACCACCGATCTTTATGATTTTTTTAGACAACAATATATGCTATATACGTAAGCATTCGTTGAAATTTGAAGCCTCTAGCTCTTAAAATAGGGCAGTAATTACGAAAAGTTCCTTATCTGAACAATCGGTTGGGGGGGATATTTACTATATATACGACCGATCTCATAAATTTTTTCAGGCAACAATATGTGCAATATACGAAAGTATATGGTGAAGTTTGAAGCTTCAATCTGTTAAATTGGGTAAGATATTACAAAAATCCTCTTTTTCTGAAAAATCGGTTGTATGGAGGATATATGCTATAGTGGTCCGATACAGTCGGTTCCGACAAATGTCTAATCGGACAACCAAATACACCCGCTCACCAAATTTTATCAAGATATCTCAAAAATTGAGGGACTAGTTTGCATACAAATAGACAGACGGACAGACGGCTAAATCAACTCAGCTCTTCAACCTGATTATTTCGGTATACTTAATGGTGGGTCTATCTATTTTCCTTTTTTTTATTTTTTATCTATTTTCCTTTAAGGACTTACAATTTTCGGTTTCGTGACGAAATTAATATACCATTTCATTTTCATGAAAGGTATAAAAACAGGTAGGTACTTTGTGTGAGGATGCAAAGTTTCAGGTTTTTTGTGGTCTGCGTGTAAAAGCTATGACTACGAATCACGTATTTCAACAATATATGACGTAAACGTAACTATTTGATGAAATTTGATGAATTTTGAAGCTTCTAGCCGTAAAAAGGGGGCAAAAATTAGAGTTTATATGGGGTATATAATATATATACCACCGATCTCTATGATTTTTTCAGACAACAATATATGCTATATACGTAAGCATATGGTGAAATTTGAAGCGTCTAGCTGTTAAAAAGGGACAGAAATTGCGCAAAGTTTCTTAACTGAATAATCGGTTGTATGAGATAGATACTATATATACCACCGATCATAATGATTTTTTCAGACAACAATATATGCTATACACGTAAGCATTTGGTGAAATTTGAAGCTTCTAGCTGTTAAAATGGGGAAGAAATTGCGCAAAGTTTCTTATCTGAACAATCGGTTGTATGGGATATATACTATATATACCACCGGTATCTATGACTTTCTCAGACAACAATATATGCTATACACGTAAGCATTTGGTGAAATTTGAAGCTTCTAGCTGTTAAAATGGGGAAGAAATTGCGCAAAGTTTCTTATCTGAACAATCGGTTGTATGGGATATATACTATATATACCACCGGTATCTATGATTTTCTCAGACAATAATATATGCTATACACGTAAGCATTTGGTGAAATTTGAACATATCTAAACGATTTTTAAGATAAATATAAAATAAAAAATAGGTAGGTAATCTGTGTGAGGATGCAAAGCTTCACGCTTTTTGTGGTCTGCATGTAAAAACTATGACTACGAATCACGTATTTCAAAAATATATGACGTAAACGTAACTATTTGATGAAATTTGATGAATTTTGAAGCTTTTAGCCGTAAAAAAGGGGTCAAAATGACAGTTTATATGAAGTATATAATATATATATCACCGATCTCTATGATTTTTTCAGACAACAATATATGCTATATACGTAAGCATTTTGTGAAATTTAAAGCTTCTAGCTGTTAAAACGGGCAGAAATTGCGCAAAGTTTCTTATCTGAACAATCGGTTGTATGAGATATATACTATGTATACCACCGATCTCAATGATGTTTTCAGACATCAATATATGCTATACAAGTAAGCATTTGGTGAAATTTGAAGCTTCTAGCTGTTAAAATGGGGCGAAATCGTAAAAAAATATATATATACTATATATATACTATATATACCATCATATATATATTATATATATCACCGATCTCTATGATTTTTTGACACAACAATACATACTATATACGTAAGCAATCGGTGAAATTTGAAGCTTATAGCTGTTAAAATGGGGTAGAAATTGCGAAAAGTTTCTTATCTGAACAATCTGTTGTATGAGATATATACTATATATACAATCGATCTCTATGATTTTTTCAGACAACAATATATGCTATATACGTAAACAATCAGTGAAATTTGAAGCTTATAGCTGTTAAAATGGGGTAGAAATTGCGAAAAGTTTCTTATATGAACAATCGGTTGTATGAGATATATACTATATATACCACCGATCTCTATCATTTTTTCAGACAACAATATATGCTATATACGTAAGCAATCGGTGAAATTTGAAGCTTATAGCTGTTAAAATGGGGTAGAAATTGCGAAAAGTTTCTTATCTGAACAATCGGTTGTATGAGATATATACTATATATACAACCGATCTCTATGATTTTTTCAGACAACAATATATGCTATATACGTAAGTATTCGTTGAAATTTGAAGCCTCTAGCTCTTAAAATAGGGCAGTAATTACGAAAAGTTCCTTATCTGAACAATCGGTTGTGGGGGATATATACTATATATACGACCGATCTCATAAAATTTTTCAGGCAACAATATGTGCCATATACGAAAGTATATGGTGAAGTTTGAAGTTTCAATCTGTTAAATTGGGTAAGATATTACAAAAATCCTCTTTTTCTTGTATGGAGGATATATGCTATAGTGGTCCGATCCGGTCGGTTCCGACAAATGTCTAATCGGACACCCAAATACACCCGCTCACCAAATTTTATCAAGATATCTCAAAAATTGAGGGACTAGTTTGCATACAAACAGACAGACGGACAGACGGACATGGCTAAATCAACTCAGCTCTTCAACCTGATTATTTCGGTATACTTAATGGTGGGTCTATCTATTTTCCTTTAAGGACTTACAATTTTCGGTTTCGTGACGAAATTAATATACCATTTCACTTTCATGAAAGGTATAAAAATAGGTAGGTAATCTGTGTGAGGATGCAAAGCTTCACGCTTTTTGTGGTCTGCATGTAAAAACTATGACTATGAATCACGTATTTCAAAAATATATGACGTAAACGTAACTATTTGATGAAATTTGATGAATTTTGAAGCTTTTAGCCGTAAAAAAGGGGTCAAAATGACAGTTTATATGAAGTATATAATATATATATCACCGATCTCTATGATTTTTTCAGACAACAATATATGCTATATACGTAAGCATTTTGTGAAATTTAACGCTTCTAGCTGTTAAAACGGGCAGAAATTGCGCAAAGTTTCTTATCTGAACAATCGGTTGTATGAGATATATACTATGTATACCACCGATCTCAATGATGTTTTCAGACATCAATATATGCTATACACGTAAGCATTTGGTGAAATTTGAAGCTTCTAGCTGTTAAAATGGGGCGAAATCGTAAAAAAATATATATATGCTATATATATATACTATATATACCATCATATATATATTATATATATCACCGATCTCTATGATTTTTTGACACAACAATACATACTATATACGTAAGCAATCGGTGAAATTTGAAGCTTATAGCTGTTAAAATGGGGTAGAAATTGCGAAAAGTTTCTTATCTGAACAATCGGTTGTATGAGATATATACTATATATACAACCGATCTCTATGATTTTTTCAGACAACAATATATGCTATATACGTAAGCAATCAGTGAAATTTGAAGCTTATAGCTGTTAAAATGGGGTAGAAATTGCGAAAAGTTTCTTATATGAACAATCGGTTGTATGAGATATATACTATATATACCACCGATCTCTATCATTTTTTCAGACAACAATATATGCTATATACGTAAGCAATCGGTGAAATTTGAAGCTTATAGCTGTTAAAATGGGGTAGAAATTGCGAAAAGTTTCTTATCTGAACAATCGGTTGTATGAGATATATACTATATATACAACCGATCTCTATGATTTTTTCAGACAACAATATATGCTATATACGTAAGTATTCGGTGAAATTTGAAGCTTCTAGCTGTTAAAATGGGGCTAAAATTTGCGAAAATATATATATATATATACTATATATTCCACCATATATATACTATATATACCACCGATCTTTATGATTTTTTTAGACAACAATATATGCTATATATGTAAGGATTCGTTGAAATTTGAAGCCTCTAGCTCTTAAAATAGGGCAGTAATTACGAAAAGTTCCTTATCTGAACAATCGGTTGTGGGGGATATATACTATATATACGACCGATTTCATAAAATTTTTCAGGCAACAATATGTGCCATATACGAAAGTATATGGTGAAGTTTGAAGTTTCAATCTGTTAAATTGGGTAAGATATTACAAAAATCCTCTTTTTCTTGTATGGAGGATATATGCTATAGTGGTCCGATCCGGTCGGTTCCGACAAATGTCTAATCGGACACCCAAATACACCCGCTCACCAAATTTTATCAAGATATCTCAAAAATTGAGGGACTAGTTTGCATACAAACAGACAGACGGACAGACGTACATGGCTAAATCAACTCAGCTCTTCAACCTGATTATTTCGGTATACTTAATGGTGGGTCTATCTATTTTCCTTTAAGGATTTACAATTTTCGGTTTCGTGACGAAATTAATATACCATTTCATTTTCATGAAAGGTATAAAAATAGGTAGGTAATCTGTGTGAGGATGCAAAGCTTCACGTTTTTTGTGGTCTGCATGTAAACTATGACTACGAATCACGTATTTCAAAAATATATGACGTAAACGTAACTATTTGATGAAATTGATGAATTTTGAAGCTTCGAGCCGTAAAAAAGGGGTCAAAATGACAGTTTATATGAAGTATATAATATATATACCACCGATCTCTATGATTTTTTCAGGCAAAAATATATGCTATATACGTAAGCATTTGTGAAATTGAAGCTTCTAGCTGTTAAAACGGGGCAGAAATTGCGCAAAGTTTCTTATCTGAACAATCGGTTGTATGAGATATATACTATATATACCACCGATCTCTATGATTTTTTCAGGCAAAAATATATGCTATATACGTAAGCATTTGGTGAAATTTGAAGCTTCTAGCTGTTAAAAATGGGGAAGAAATTGCGCAAAGTTTCTTATCTGAACAATCGGTTGTATGGGATATAATACTATATATACCACCGGTATCTATGATTTTCTCAGACAATAATATATGCTATACACGTAAGCATTTGGTGAAATTTGACATATCTAAACGATTTTTAAGATAAATATAAAATAAAAAATAGGTAAGTAATCTGTGTGAGGATGCAAAGCTTCACGTTTTTTGTGGTCTGCATGTAAAAACTATGACTACGAATCACGTATTTCAAAAATATATGACGTAAACGTAACTATTTGATGAAATTTGATGAATTTTGAAGCTTCTAGCCGTAAAAAAGGGGTCAAAATGACAGTTTATATGAAGTATATAATATATATACCACCGATCTCTATGATTTTTTCAGACAACAATATATGCTATATACGTAAGCATTTTGTGAAATTTGAAGCTTCTAGCTGTTAAAACGGGACAGAAATTGCGCAAAGTTTCTTATCTGAACAATCGGTTGTATGAGATATATACTATGTATACCACCGATCTCAATGATGTTTTCAGACATCAATATATGCTATACACGTAAGCATTTGGTGAAATTTGAAGCTTCTAGCTGTTAAAATGGGGCGAAATCGTAAAAAAAATATATATATGCTATATATATATACTATATATACCATCATATATATATTATATATATCACCGATCTCTATGATTTTCTGACACAACAATACATACTATATACGTAAGCAATCGGTGAAATTTGAAGCTTATAGCTGTTAAAATGGGGTAGAAATTGCGAAAAGTTTCTTATCTGAACAATCGGTTGTATGAGATATATACTATATATACAACCGATCTCTATGATTTTTTCAGACAACAATATATGCTATATACGTAAGTATTCGGTGAAATTTAAAGCTTCTAGCTGTTAAAATGGGGCTAAAATTTGCGAAAATTTATATATATATACTATATATACCACCGATCTTATGATTTTTTGAGACAACAATATATGCTATATACGTAAGACGGACATGGCTAAATCAACTCAGCTCTTCACCCTGATTATTTCGGTATACTTAATGGTGGGTCTATCTATTTTCCTTTAAGGACTTACAATTTTCGGTTTCGTGACGAAATTAATATACCATTTCATTTTCATGAAAGGTATAAAAACAGGTAGGTACTTTGTGTGAGGATGCAAAGTTTCAGGTTTTTTGTGGTCTGCGTGTAAAAACTATGACTACGAATCACGTGTTTCAAAAATATTTGACGTAAACGTAACTATTTGATGAAATTTGATGAATTTTGAAGCTTTTAGCCGTAAAAAAAGGGGTCAAAATAACAGTTTATATGAAGTATATAATATATATATCACCGATCTCTATGATTTTTTCAGACAACAATATATGCTATATACGTAAGCACTTTGTGAAATTTGAAGCTTCTAGCTGTTAAAACGGGGCAGAAATTGCGCAAAGTTTCTTATCTGAACAATCGGTTGTATGAGATATATACTATGTATACCACCGATCTCAATGATGTTTTCAGACATCAATATATGCTATACACGTAAGCATTTGGTGAAATTTGAAGCTTCTAGCTGTTAAAATGGGGCCGAAATCGTAAAAAAATATATATATACTATATATATATACTATATATACCATCATATATATATTATATATATCACCGATCTCTATGATTTTTTGACACAACAATACATACTATATACGTAAGCAATCGGTGAAATTTGAAGCTTATAGCTGTTAAAATGGGGTAGAAATTGCGAAAAGTTTCTTATCTGAACAATCGGTTGTATGAGATATATACTATATATACAACCGATCTCTATGATTTTTTCAGACAACAATATATGCTATATACGTAAGCAATCGGTGAAATTTGAAGCTTATAGCTGTTAAAATGGGGTAGAAATTGCGAAAAGTTTCTTATCTGAACAATCGGTTGTATGCGATATATACTATATATACAACCGATCTCTATGATTTTTTCAGACAACAATATATGCTATATACGTAAGTATTCGGTGAAATTTGAAGCTGCTAGCTGTTAAAATGGGGCTAAAATTTGCGAAAATATATATATATATACTATATATACACCATATATATACTATATATACCACCGATCTTTATGATTTTTTTATACAACAATATATGCTATATACGTAAGCATTCGTTGAAATTTGAAGCCTCTAGCTCTTAAAATAGGGCAGTAATTACGAAAAGTTCCTTATCTGAACAATCGGTTGTATGAGATATATACTATGTATACCACCGATCTCATAAATTTTTTCAGGCAACAATATGTGCAATATACGAAAGTATATGGTGAAGTTTGAAGCTTCAATCTGTTAAATTGGGTAAGATATTACAAAAATCCTCTTTTTCTGAAAAATCGGTTGTAGGGAGGATATATGCTATAGTGGTCCGATCCGGTCGGTTCCGACAAATGTCTAATCGGACACCCAAATACACCCGCTCACCAAATTTTATCAAGATATCTCAAAAAATGAGGGACTAGTTTGCATACAAACAGACAGACGGACAGACGGACAGACGGACATGGCTAAATCAACTCAGCTCTTCAACCTGATTATTTCGGTATACTTAATGGTGGGTCTATCTATTTTCCTTTAAGGACTTACAATTTTCGGTTTCGTGACGAAATTAATATACCATTTCATTTTCATGAAAGGTATAAAAACAGGTAGGTACTTTGTGTGAGGATGCCAAGTTTCAGGTTTTTTGTGGTCTGCGTGTAAAAACTATGACTACGAATCACGTATTTCAACATTATATGACGTAAACGTAACTATTTGATGAAATTTGATGAATTTTGAAGCTTCTAGCCGTAAAAAGGGGGCAAAAAAATTAGAGTTTATATGGGGTATATAATATATATACCACCGATCTCTATGATTTTTGCAGACAACAATATATGCTATATACGTAAGCATATGGTGAAATTTGAAGCGTCTAGCTGTTAAAAATGGGCAGAAATTGCGCAAAGTTTCTTTACTGAACAATCGGTTGTATGAGATATATACTATATATACCACCGATCTCAATGATTTTTTCAGACAACAATATATGCTATACACGTAAGCATTTGGTAAAATTTGAAGCTTCTAGCTGTTAAAATGGGGAAGAAATTGCGCAAAGTTTCTTATCTGAACAATCGGTTGTATGGGATATATACTATATATACCACCGGTATCTATGATTTTCTCAGACAACAATATATGCTATACACGTAAGCATTTGGTGAAATTTGAACATATCTAAACGATTTTTAAGATAAATATAAAATAAACAAGTAAGCAAGGTTAAGTTCGGGTGTAACCGAACATTATATACTCAGTTGAGAGCTATGGTGACAACACAAGGGAAAATAACCATGTAGGAAAATGAACCGAGGGAAACCCTGGAATGTGTTTATATGACATGTGTATCAAATGAAAGGCATTGAAGAGTATTTTATTAGGGAGTGGGCCATAGTTCTATAGGTGGACGCCATTTAGGGATATAGCCATAAAGGTGGATCAGGGTTGACTCTAGAATGCGTTTGTACGATATGGGTATCAAATGAAAGGTGTTAATGAGTATTTTAAAAGGGAGTGGGCCTTAGTTCTATAGGTGGATGCCGTTTCGAAATATCGCCATAAAGGTGGACCAGGGGTGACTCTAGAATGCGTTTGTACAATATGGGTATCAAATGAAAGGTGTTAATGAGTATTCTAAAAGGGAGTAATCATTAGTTCCATAGGTGGACGCCGTTTCGAGATATCGCCATAAAGGTGGACCAGGGGTGACCCAAGAATTTGTTTGTACAATATGGGTATCAAAAGAAAGGTGTTAATGAGTATTTTAAAAGGGAGTGGGCCTTAGTTCTATAGGTGGATGCCGGTTCGAAATATCGCCATAAAGGTGGACCAGGGGTGACTCTAGAATGTGTTTGTACGATATAAGTATCAAATTAAAGGTATTAATGAGGATTTTAAAAGGGAGTGGTGGTTGTTGTATAGGTGGTCGCCTTTTCGAACTATCGCCATAAAGGTGGACCAGGGGTGACTCTAGAATGCGTTTGTACGATATGGGTATCAAATGAAAGGTGTTAATGAGTATTCTAAAAGGGAGTAATCATTAGTTCCATAGGTGGACGCCGTCTCGAGATATCGCCATAAAGGTGGACCAGGGGTGACCCAAGAATTTGTTTGTACAATATGGGTATCAAAAGAAAGGTGTTAATGAGTATTTTAAAAGGGAGTGGGCCTTAGTTCTATAGGTGGATGCCGTTTCGAAATATCGCCATAAAGGTGGACCAGGGGTGACTCTAGAATGTGTTTGTACGATGTAGGTATCAAATTAAAGGTATTAATGAGAGTTTTAAAAGGGAGTGGTGGTAGTTGTATATGTGAAGGCGTTTTCCAGATATCGACCAAAATGTGGACCAGGGTGACCCAGAACGTCATCTGTTGGATACTGCTAATTTATTTATATATGTAATATGTGCCAAGATTTTAAGGTTTTTTTATTTCGCCCTGCAGAACTTTTTCATTTTCTTCTAATTAATATGGTAGGTGTTACAACCATTTTATAAAGTTTTTTCTAAAGTTATATTTTGCGTCAATAAAACAATCCAATTACCTTACCATGTTTCATCCTTTTTTCGTATTTGGTATAGAATTATGGCATTTTTTTCATTTTTCGTAATTTTCGATATCGAAAAAGTGGGCGTGGTCATAGCCGGATTTCTTTCATTTTTCATACCAAGATAAAGTGAGTTCAAGTAAGCACGTGAACTAAGTTCATTAAAGATATGTCGATTTTTGCTCAAGTTATCGTGTTAACGGCCATGCGGAAGGACAGACGAACGACTGTGTATAAAAACTGGGCGTGGCCTCAACCGATTTCGCCCATTTTCACAGAAAACAGTTAACGTCATAAAAGCTATGCCCCCACCAAATTTCAAAAGGATTGGTTAATTTTTGTTCGACTTATGGCGTTAAAAGTATCCTAGACAAATTAAATGAAAAAGGGCGGAGCCACGCCCATTTTGAAATTTTCTTTTATTTTTGTATTTTGTTGCACCATATCATTACTGGAGTTGAATGTTGACATAATTTACTTATATACTGTAAAGATATTAAATTTTTTGTTAAAATTTTACTTTAAAAAAAAATTTTTTTTTAAAAGTGGGCGTGGTCCTTCTCCGATTTTGCTAATTTTTATTAAGCGTACATATAGTAATAGGAGTAACGTTCCTGCCAAATTTCATCATGATATCTTCAACGACTGCCAAATTACAGCTTGCAAAATATTTAAACTACCTTCTTTTAAAAGTGGGCGGTGCCACGCCCATTGTCCAAAATTTTACGCATTTTCAATTCTGCGTCATAAGTTCAACCCATCTACCAAGTTTCGTCGCTTTATCTGTCTTTTGTAATGAATTATCGCACTTTTTCGGTTTTTCGAAATTTTCGATATCGAAAAAGTGGGCGTGGTTATAGTCCGATATCGTTCATTTTAAATAGCGATCTGAGATGAGTGCTCAGGAACCTACATACCAAATTTCATCAAGATACCTCAAAATTTACTCAAGTTATCGTGTTAACGGGCAGACGGACGGACGGACGGACGGACGGAAACATGGCTCAATCAAATTTTTTTTCGATCCTGATTATTTTGATATATGGAAGTCTATATCTATCTCGATTCCTTTATATATGTACAACCAACCGTTATCCAATCAAACTTAATATACTCTGTGAGCTCTGCTCAACTGAGTATAAAAATAGGTAGGTAATCTATGTGAGGATGCAAAGCTTAACGTTTTTTGTGGTCTGCATGTAAAAACTATGACTACGAATCACGTATTTCAAAAATATATGACGTAAACGTAACTATTTGATGAAATTTGATGAATTTTGAAGCTTTTAGTCGTAAAAAAGGGGTCAAAATAACAGTTTATATGAAGTATATAATATATATATCACCGATCTCTATGATTTTTTCAAACAACAATATATGCTATATACGTAAGCATTTTGTGAAATTTGAAGCTTCTAGCTGTTAAAACGGGGCAGAAATTGCGCAAAGTTTCTTATCTGAACAATCGGTTGTATGAGATATATACTATGTATATCACCGATCTCAATGATGTTTTCAGACATCAATATATGCTATACACGTAAGCATTTGGTGAAATTTGAAGCTTCTAGCTGTTAAAATGGGGCCGAAATCGTAAAAAAAATATATATATACTATATATATATACTATATATACCATCATATATATATTATATATATCACCGATCTCTATGATTTTTTGACACAACAATACATACTATATACGTAAGCAATCGGTGAAATTTGAAGCTTATAGCTGTTAAAATGGGGTAGAAATTGCGAAAAGTTTCTTATCTGAACAATCGATTGTATGAGATATATACTATATATACAACCGATCTCTATGATTTTTTCAGACAACAATATATGCTATATACGTAAGCATTCAGTGAAATTTTAAGCTTATAGCTGTTAAAATGGGGTAGAAATTGCGAAAAGTTTCTTATCTGAACAATCGGTTGTATGAGATATATACTATATATACAACCGATCTCTATGATTTTTTCAGACAACAATATATGCTATATACGTAAGCAATCAGTGAAATTTGAAGCTTATAGCTGTTAAAATGGGGTAGAAATTGCGAAAAGTTTCTTATCTGAACAATCGGTTGTATGAGATATATACTATATATACAACAGATCTCTATGATTTTTTCAGACAACAATATGTGCTATACACGTAAGCATTTGGTGAAATTTGAAGCTTCTAGCTGTTAAAATGGGGCCGAAATCGTAAAAAAAATATATATATACTATATATATATACTATATATACCATCATATATATATTATATATATCACCGATCTCTATGATTTTTTGACACAACAATACATACTATATACGTAAGCAATCGGTGAAATTTGAAGCTTATAGCTGTTAAAATGGGGTAGAAATTGCGAAAAGTTTCTTATCTGAACAATCGATTGTATGAGATATATACTATATATACAACCGATCTCTATGATTTTTTCAGACAACAATATATGCTATATACGTAAGTATTCGGTGAAATTTGAAGCTTCTAGCTGTTAAAAAGGCGCTAAAATTTGCGAAAATATATATATATATACTATATATATATACTATATATACCACCATACATATACTATATATACCACCGATCTTTATGATTTTTTTAGACAACAATATATGCTATATACGTAAGCATTCTATGAAATTTGAAGCCTCTAGCTCTTAAAATAGGGCAGTAATTACGAAAAGTTCCTTATCTGAACAATCGGTTGTGGGGGATATATACTATATATACGACCGATCTCATAAATTTTTTCAGGCAACAATATGTGCAATATACGAAAGTATATGCTGAAGTTTGAAGCTTCAATCTGTTAAATTGGGTAAGATATTACAAAAATCCTCTTTTTCTGAAAAATCGGTTGTATGGAGGATATATGCTATAGTGGTCCGATCCGGTCGGTTCCGACAAATGTCTAATCAGACACCTAAATACACCCGCTCACCAAATTTTATCAAGATATCTCAAAAATTGGGGGACTAGTTTGCATACAAACAGACAGACGGACAGACGGACAGACGGACATGGGTAAATCAACTCAGCTCTTCAACCTGATTATTTCGGTATACTTAATGGTGGGTCTATCTATTTTCCTTTAAGGACTTACAATTTTCGGTTTCGTGACGAAATTAATATACCATTTCATTTTCATGAAAGGTATAAAAATAGGTAGGTAATCTGTGTGAGGATGCAAAGCTTCACGTTTTTTGTGGTCTGCATGTAAAAACTATGACTACGAATCACGTATTTCAAAAATATATGTCGTAAACGTAACTATTTGATGAAATTTGATGAATTTTGAAGCTTCTAGCCGTAAAAAAGGGGTCAAAATGACAGTTTATATGAAGTATATAATATATACCACCGATCTCTATGATTTTTTCAGACAACAATATATGCTATATACGTAAGCATTTTGTGAAATTTGAAGCTTCTAGCTGTTAAAACGGGGCAGAAATTGCGCAAAGTTTCTTATCTGAACAATCGGTTGTATGAGATATATACTATGTATACCACCGATCTCAATGATGTTTTCAGACATCAATATATGCTGTACAAGTAAGCAATTGGTGAAATTTGAAGCTCTAGCTGTTAAAATAGGCCCGAAATCGTAAAAAAAATATATATATACTATATATATATACTATATATACCATCATATATATATTATATATATCACGGATCTCTATGATTTTTTGACACAACAATACATACTATATACGTAAGCAATCGGTGATATTTGAAGCTTATAGCTGTTAAAATGGGGTAGAAATTGCGAAAAGTTTCTTGTCTGAACAATCGGTTGTATGATATATATACTATATATACAACCGATCTCTATGATTTTTTCAGACAACAATATATGCTATATACGTAAGCAATCAGTGAAATTTTGAAGCTTATAGCTGTTAAAATGGGGTAGAAATTGCGAAAAGTTTCTTATCTGAACAATCGGTTGTATGAGATATATACTATATATACAACCGATCTCTATGATTTTTTCAGACAACAATATATGCTATATACGTAAGCAATCGGTGAAATTTGAAGCTTATAGCTGTTAAAATGGGGTAGAAATTGCGAAAAGTTTCTTATCTGAACAATCGGTTGTATGGGATAAATACTATATATACCACCGGTATCTATGATTTTATCAGACAACAATATATGCTATACACGTAAGCATTTGGTGAAATTTGAACATATCTAAACGATTTTTAAGATAAATATAAAATAAAAAATAGGTAGGTAATCTGTGTGAGGATGCAAAGCTTCACGTTTTTTGTGGTCTGCATGTAAAAACTATGACTACGAATCACGTATCTCAAAAATATATGACGTAAACGTAACTATTTGATGAAATTTGATGAATTTTGAAGCTTCTAGCCGTAAAAAAGGGGTCAAAATGACAGTTTATATGAAGTATATAATATATATAACGCCGATCTCTATGATTTTTTCAGACAACAATATATGCTATATACGTAAGCATTTGGTGAAATTTGAAGCTTCTAGCTGTTAAAATGGGGCCGAAATCGTAAAAAAAATATATATATACTATATATACCATCATATATATATTATATATATCACCGAACTCTATGATTTTTTGACACAACAATACATACTATATACGTAAGCAATCGGTGAAATTTGAAGCTTATAGCTGTTAAAATGGGGTAGAAATTGCGAAAAGTTTCTTATCTGAACAATCGGTTGTATGAGATATATACTATATATACAACCGATCTCTATGATTCTTTCAGACAACTATATATGCTATATATGTAAGCAATCAGTGAAATTGGAAGCCTCTAGCTCTTAAAATAGGGCAGTAATTACGAAAAGTTCCTTATCTGAACAATCTGTTGTGGGGGATATATACTATATATACGACCGATCTCATAAATTTTTTCAGGCAACAATATGTGCAATATACGAAAGTATATGGTGAAGTTTGAAGCTTCAATCTGTTAAATTGGGTAAGATATTACAAAAATCCTCTTTTTCTGAAAAATCGGTTGTATGGAGGATATATGCTATAGTGGTCCGATCCGGGCGGTTCCGAGAAATGTCTAATCGGACACCCAAATACACCCGCTCACCAAATTTTATCAAGATATCTCAAAAATTGAGGGACTAGTTTGCATACAAACAGACAGACGGACAGACGGACAGACGGACATGGCTAAATCAACTCAGCTCTTCAACCTGATTATTTCGGTATACTTAATGGTGGGTCTATCTATTTTCCTTTAAGGACTTACAATTTTCGGTTTCGTGACGAAATTAATATACTATTTCATTTTCATGAAAGGTATAATAAAAGTAACCCATTAGTTTTATATTTATTAAAGGAAATAAACAAACCCACTTTCGTTTGGTATCAATGGTAAAATAAACTTTTCTTTTCCAATTTTCTCGAAACGAGTTATGATTTAAGTGTTTAATTTCGTTGTGAACCTCCACATTTCTATGTATAATCTTTCGAATGTATGTATGTACACATGTTGACAAAATCCATTTTTTACAATTTTCGCAAAAGTGGCGAAATAAATTGGGGACAAATGTTACCTTTCGCAAATATGTACATATTGTCACGGATATTAGCATCACTAAGCTATACCATCACTAAGGCCATGCTAAGCAGTATTTACGTCAATAATCAAATCAAGTATACACATATATAAGGCAGCCCAGAGAGATGTCACACACAGATGCATTTACTTATACGCCTATGTGTACTCGAGAAACACATTCACATCAATAATTCAATCATTATGTATCTACATAAACGAATAAATAATTGCGTATACACATATGTACGTATACGAGCAGTGGAGCGGCAATGCACAAACACATGCATATATCTTATCTGAGTTGTCACAAGAGAGAGCAATAATTTGTGCACGTAGTTGTGGCTGGCGATTTTGTAGCCGAAAATAACTAGTAAAGACTCCATTACTGATACTTAGCATACACTTGACTTGACTTGAGAACTGTCACTTACAGTTCTGTAAAATGAACATTGCATGTTACTGATTACTCAAAACTTGATTTTCTATGTAAGTTCTAAGTGACGTTTACATTTTGAGATGCCATTTGTTTGTTTCCATTTCCTTTTGACATTTTGTCATACAAATTGACATTTATTTAAAAATAAATTTCAACGCTGATTATGATGCCAGATTGTATGCGCCAAGTGGAGTATAATTGTGGCTAAGTTGCCAAGTTTACGCCAAGTCAAGTCAATGCTAAGTATCAGTAATGGGGGCTTAAGTTCTGGAAATCGAAGAGCCTAGAAGTATGCAGCGTAAACTATAAAAGCGGGGCAGGCGAGTAAGAAGTAATTCAGTTTGAGTTGAGCAATCAATCAATAGTAGTTTCATTTGAGTTATCAATCAGTTTGGTTATTAAGCCAGCGAGTAGCAAAGTATAAGTGTTATTGTGAAGTACTTTAATAAAGGCCATTTTTCCATTATTCAATATTGGAGTTATTTATTCAACAGTTTAGCGATACGAACCTAGAAAAAGGGCAAATAAGAGGATTTGCAGTAAATTCGTTACAATATGTGACATAGAAGCAACAACGGCACGTCAATGAAATTTTTGTGAGCACCACTTTCTATGTAATAAAGGGTCAATATACTATAAGCCATGTAAACGTTCCCCGATTTTGCTGAAATTTTATATTGACCCTTATTATGGGGAGGCACCCGTGTTTTACAAACCAAAAACTAGCACAGAGCCTTACATTTTGCAACGCCACTAAGTCAGATTCACAGATATAACAAAAATATTTGGTGTGGGTATAAAACTGGACCTATACTATATATGAGGCTATCAGTTTTCCATAACCTTCTTAGAGTTAGCAGGTTTTACCCTAAGTAGTTTTTAGAGATTTTGAACATTAAACATACACTTTTGACACTTGCGCAAAAACATTTCAAATTCCATCAGTACCTATCACAAAGTCGTTTTGAGAAAAAAGTGGAGATGGCAGCTTTTACCGATACGTCCACAATTCATTATAATTTAAAATTCTTGAATTTGTCATGCATTATCACCATTGAAGGCCGAAATCATTCCCAATGTAGACCAACAACAAATTTTGAAGATAACCATCTTAGCTATCTTCAAAATTTGTTGTCGGGTAGCTAAAAATGCTCTGATCGAATGGCATTTACTCTATAAAAAAGTCTATTGCTTATTTTGATAAGAGCATTTGTTTTTTACTGTGAACAAGCACAATTTATAATTAAAAAAACGAAAGTGGTACAGAAATTTCGCTATGATAGTGAATTCTTTAAATCAACTCAAACGTCAAGCTGTGATGTTTTTTTTTTGTCTGTGCTTTTTGGTGAAAAATAAATACTATTATTTAAATTCATTGCCTGCTAAATATACAAATTATTGTGAAACAGTGAAATTGTTGAGTTTGTTTTAAAATTTAATAATTTATAATACGAATTCTGTCGGGGTTTCTTTGTTGTATTGGAAGATACATTTTTAATGTTAGTGGTATCCATGGTCTTGTGTATTTCGTGTATCAACTCGGATTAGCATACCTTATTGTCATACAAATGCAATAATGCAATTTATTTGAGTTTAATGAGCTTGAGGCAACAAAGTAGTACACACTGTTTGTTTTGTATAAAACGTTTAATCGATGGAAATCTCGACTTCACTCTGAAATCATCCTCAGGAACGCATGAATATTCTTGTGCGGCCTATTCGAGAAGAGTTGTTTAACCTAAATATTGTATTTCAATAGGGCTCTAAGCTATGGTCATACTTTGAAGCCTCTAGTTCCCCGGAAAATTGCATAAAAATCGATCGCAAAATACCCAAATTATAACGAGATTTTTTTAGCATTGAAAACCCTGTTGTTTTGGTTCTTAATAAATAATCTATCCTTATGAGCTGATGATCTTCTTATAAAAAATTGTTCTAACTTTTAACAAACTATTTATTTGGAGAGCTTTTTGGTTACGGATGCGACATTCTCCCACATTTTTACCTGTATCAAAGGGAACATAAGCAGCGGAATTCATGCTTATTATGTTTGCGAAGCGCTACTACAATGCTTAAATCCATAAAAATTGTGAGGAATTTAAATATTTAATTACTTATATATAAACTATCGGCTTTCTCTCAAATTTGTTGATATTGACCCATTATCGAAGGGATAAATTCATACAGGAAAGTTATTTAATTACCGATTAGGAGTTAAGAACTAAAACGAAGATAATCTAGATCCTGGTTCGGAAGGTATGTATACAGTTTGAAAAGCGGCTTTAGGAGCTAAGCGACTGAAAACACACGCCGATCTTTAATTAAACATGCCACCATATCAATAACTCAAATCTTTGTTATTCCGACATAAGCAGTTATTAAATGAAATCATAGTTACATCATCACATTTTTTTCCTGACTACGCCCATGCTTTTAATATTAAGGTTATGGAATTTTCATGCTGTCATATTTCAAGTCACAAATGCACTATAATATTTAGGGATGAGCATTTCTTTCACCATTCACGCCTGTAATCTCCGTTTTGAGACTAAGAAAGGGGTACAAGGTTTTTTAATCAATAATTTTAGAACCTTAAAAATAATTTGTTAATCAATTTGTATGAAATAATAATTTCATATTCTTTAAGTTCATACTATTTGTGAGATTTTATGAGTTTATATACCTGTCAACTATAACTGTTATTCAAATATTATTTTTTGCTATTGAAGAAACATTGGATCCATATATAACAAGTAAGGAAGTCTAAGTTCGGGCGAAGCCGAACATACATACCCAGCTGTACACTTGAAATGCTGTTGTTTGTTTTGTGTGCTTAATACTGTTACAAGGCTGCGCAGCAATACATATGCATACATGTGGTTCTATTTTGAAGTAATTTTTCTTCTAGTTGTTCCTATTTATTGTTATAAATCCACTTGGGAAATGAAATACCATTGATATAAAGCTCTTTTTTGCAAAGATATAGCTTATTTTATTCCTCCATGACCCTTTTAAAAATCTTTTATATAAAAGTGGGCATGGTCCTTAACCGATTTCGTTAATTTTTCTTCAAAGCATTCCCTATAGTAAAGGCATCCTCTCTGCCGTATTTTGTTACGATAGGATT
Organism: Eurosta solidaginis; assembly: GCF_040869045.1. Lineage (NCBI taxonomy): Eukaryota > Metazoa > Arthropoda > Insecta > Diptera > Tephritidae > Eurosta > Eurosta solidaginis. The sequence goes on from NC_090319.1 coordinate 256,753,813, forward strand.
AACGATTTTTGATTTATGTTTAATAATATTTGTAAAATTGATTTTATCACAAGTGGGCGGTGCCACGCCCATTTTAAACAATTTTTTCAAATTTTATCAAGAGTCTCAATATCAGTCCAGACGCCATATTTCAACATTCTAGGTGTATTATTTACTAATTAATCAGGTTTTTTGTGTTTTCCAAAATTGTATATATATAAAAAGTGGGCGTGGTTATCATCCGATTTCGCTAATTTTCAATACCAATATATTCTGGGTCCATCAAGCTCGTGTACCAAATTTGGTGAAGATATCTCAATATTTACTCAAGTTTTCGTGTTAACGGACAGAAGGACGCACAGACGGACGAACATGGCTCAATCAAATTTTTTTTCGATACTGATGATTTTGATATATGGAAGTATATATCTATCCCGATTGCGACCACCGTGATGTGATGGTAGCGTGCTCCACCTACCACACCGTATATCCTGGGTTCAAACCCCGGGCAAAGCAAAATTAAAATTTTAGAAATAAGATTTTTCAATTAGAAGAATATTTTTCTAAGCGGAGTCGCCCCTCGGCAGTGTTTGGCAAGCGCTCCGGGTGTATTTCTGCCATGAAAAGCTCTCAGTGAAAACTCATCTGCCTTGCAGATGCCGTTCGGAGTCGGCATAAAATATGTAGGTTCCGTCCGGCCAATTTGTAGGGAAAATCAAGAGGAGCACGACTCAAATTGGAAGAGAAGATCGGCCTTAGATCTCTTCGGAGGTTATCGCGCCTTACATTTATTTTATTATATCTATCTCGATTCCGTTATACCTGCACAATCAACCGTTATCCAATCAAAGCTATAATACCCTGTGTACAAGTACAGCTGGGTATAAAAATAATAAATCGGAGCTCTACAAGTATTTAGGTCGAGCATCTGCCTGAAATCTTGTAAACTATTGTTATTATTCATCAATTCGGAAGAAACCACAAAAGAAAAGCATTTCCAAATTCGTTTGGCTATTTTTGTCTCACTGAAGGAAGCGTAAGAAGGCAAACATTTTTATAACAGCTTCCTGAAACTTAAATGTATACATTTTTCTATTTGCAAATGCTCAACTAATTTTTTATTTTTCTTACTTTAAATCCTTTGATAAGATTGAAAAAAATATCAACAAATATTTATATTAAAACTTTCATGCTGGTAACTATATCTTGAAAAATAAGTTATAAGTAACTGAAGGAAATTCCAAATGTTACCAATTACCAAATACTCTTTAATAAAATTTTTGATATCCACTTCCTAGAAATTTTGTGCTCCTGAGGTAAATTTCTTGACTCCATATGTTTTGACCATCATCAACTGTGCTAGAATGGAAAATACAGTATACTACACATTGTTACCATTCAGAAAATATATTAGGAGTGCAAAATTTCTTAAAAGTGATTGTGAAAAAGTTTCAAATGGAATATTCGGTTAATGGTAGCCGAATATGTGGCAACAATCGACTAGTCACAGCAAAGCCAGTAGTCCATTAATCGCTACTAGGCGATTAACCGAATATCGATATTCTGTTAAAAACCGTGCAAACGGTTACAACCGGTTATTCGGTTAACCGAATAGCCGAATAAGTCTACTTTTTTCAAGAGCCCTAGTTCGTAGATATTCGATATTTTTTATACCTTTCATGAAAATGAAATGGTATATTAATTTCGTCACGAAACCGAAAATTGTAAGTCCTTAAAGGAAAATAGATAGACCCACCATTAAGTATACCGAAATAATCAGGTTGAAGAGCTGAGTTGATTTAGCCATGTCCGTCTGTCCGTCTGTCTGTTTGTATGCAAACTAGTCCCTCAATTTTAGAGATATCTTGATAAAATTTGGTGAGCAGGTGTATTTGGGTGTCCGATTAGACATTTGTCGGAACTGACCGGATCGGACCACTATAGCATATATCCTCCATACAACCGATTTTTCAGAAAAAGAGGATTTTTGTAATATCTTACCCAATTTAACAGATTGAAGTTTCAAACTTCACCATATACTTTCGTATATTGCACATATTGTTGCCTGAAAAAATTTATGAGATCGGTCGTATATATAGTATATATCCCCCACAACCGATTGTTCAGATAAGGAACTTTTCGTAATTACTGCCCTATTTTAAGAGCTAGAGGCTTCAAATTTCAGCGAATGCTTACGTATATAGCATATATTGTTGTCTGAAAAAATCATAAAGATCGGTGGTATATATAGTATATATATGGTGGTATATATAGTATATATATATAGTATATATATATATATATATTTTCGCAAATTTTAGCCCCAGTTTAACAGCTAGAAGCTTCAAATTTCACCGAATATTTATTTATATAGCATATATTGTTGTCTGAAAAAATCATAGAGATCGGTTGTATATATAGTATATACCTCATACAACCGATTGTTCAGATAAGAAACTTTTCGCAATTTCTACCCCATTTTAACAGCTATAAGCTTCAAATTTCACCGATTGCTTACGCATATAGCATATATTGTTGTCTGAAAAAATCATAGAGATCGGTTGTATATATAGTATATATCTCATACAACCGATTGTTCAGATAAGCAACTTTTCGCAATTTCTACCCCATTTTAACAGCTATAAGCTTCAAATTTCACTGATTGCTTACGTATATAGCATATATTGTTGTCTGAAAAAATCATAGAGATCGGTTGTATATATAGTATATATCTCATACAACCGATTGTTCAGATAAGAAACTTTTCGCAATTTCTACCCCATTTTAACAGCTATAAGCTTCAAATTTCACTGATTGCTTACGTATATAGCATGTATTGTTGTCTGAAAAAATCATAGAGATCGGTTGTATATATAGTATATGTCTCATACAACCGATTGTTCAGATAAGAAACTTTTCGCAATTTCTACCCCATTTTAACAGCTAGAAGCTTCAAATTTCACCAACTGCTTACGTGTATAGCATATATTGATGTCTGAAAAAATCATTGAGATCGGTGGTATACATAGTATATATCTCATACAACCGATTGTTCAGATAAGAAACTTTTCGCAATTTCTACCCCATTTTAACAGCTATAAGCTTCAAATTTCACTGATTGCTTACGTATATAGCATATATTGTTGTCTGAAAAAATCATAGAGATCGGTTGTATATATAGTATATATCTCATACAACCGATTGTTCAGATAAGAAACTTTTCGCAATTTCTACCCCATTTTAACAGCTATAAGCTTCAAATTTCACTGATTGCTTACGTATATAGCATATATTGTTGTCTGAAAAAATCATAGAGATCGGTGGTATATATATTATATACTTCATATAAACTGTCATATTGACCCCTTTTTTACGGCTAGAAGCTTCAAGATTCATCAAGTTTCTTCAAATAGTTACGTTTACGTCATATATTTTTGAAATACGTGATTCGTAGCCATAGTTTTTACATGCAGACCACAAAAAACGTGAAGCTTTGCATCCTCACACAGATTACCTACCTATTTTTTATTTTATATTTATCTTAAAAATCGTTTAGATATGTTCAAATTTCACCAAATGCTTACGTGTATAGCATATATTGTTTTCTGAGAAAATCATAGATACCGGTGGTATATATCCCATACATACGATTGTTCAGATAAGAAACTTTGCGCAATTTCTTCCCCATTTTAACAGTTATAAGCTTCAAATTTCACCGATTGCTTACGTATATAGTATGTATTGTTGTGTCAAAAAATCATAGACATCGGTGATATATATAATATATATATGATGGTATATATAGTATATATATATAGTATATATATATTTTTTTTACGATTTCGGCCCCATTTTATCAGCTAGAAGCTTCAAATTTCACCAACTGCTTACGTGTATAGCATATATTGATGTCTGAAAAAATCATTGAGATCGGTGGTACACATAGTATATATCTCATACAACCGATTGTTCAGATAAGAAACTTTGCGCAATTTCTGCCCCGTTTTAACAGTTAGAAGCTTCAAATTTCGCAAAATGCTTACGTATATAGCATATATTGTTGTCTGAAAAAATCATAGAGATCGGTCGAATATATATTATATACTTCATATAAACTGTCATTTTGACCCCTTTTTTACGGCTAGAATCTTCAAAATTCATCAAATTTCATCAAATAGTTACGTTTTCGTCATATATTTTTGAAATACGTGATTCGTAGTCATAGTTTTTACACGCAGACCACAAAAAACCTGAAACTTTGCATCCTCACACAAAGTACCTACCTGTTTTTTATTTTATATTTATCTTAAGAATCGTTAAGGTATGTAAATATGTTCACTATATATTTCTTATCTTATACATCCGATTATTCGGAGATTACGAACGGGATAAGATTATTGTTCAGCCCCATTCATGAAAGGTATGAAGTCTTCGGCACAGCCGTTCTTACTTGTTTTATATTATCTTTTCACAACTTTCTATGTAAGTTAATTTAAGGTAACGAAGGAACGCGTAACATTTTTCTCAATGGCTAACACTTTGTGAGAGTGAAAATACACTCTTTCCAAACCAATCGCACGTTTTATTGTAAACTGATGTAAATCAAATTTTTCGTTTTTTGAGATTTTATTATACCCTAAATTAGACGGCTGATTATGTTCACATACATAAAATAGGCACAAAAATGGTCGGACCTGTGGTCTTTGAATTTAATTTTTATAATGAAGCTGTGTACGTTTTCCCAACAAAATTAAATTTAGAATTACATCTGCATACAATTAAACGTGCGATATTTACCTTTAGTTGTACGTCTAGTCGAGTTATAAAAACAGCGCACTTGGAATTTGAAATACATCCTTAAAATCTACAGTTAGGGGCCAACACCGTATTTTTCATCAACACCCCATTTTATATCATTAAAATTAGCAGATTTACATATGTGCTTCTTACGATGCCCAAATGTTAGTTTTATTGATGGCAACACCTGAGAAATAGTTCAAAATTATCCAAGACCTTGAATTTTCGCTAAAGTTTTTCATTTTGAGTAAACCTTTTCTCAATTATTTTACTTGCACTATGTGCAAAGGGTATTCATTAAGAAGCCGTAAATAATTTTGTGTTCAAAAACTCACAAATATAATAAATCCAACGAAAATTGGCTGAGACGTTCCACTTTTGACCATTTCGTGTAGAAACGACAAATATTTTGACAGCTGTGGACGATTTCAAAAGCTGATAAATGAAAATGAAAGAAAAATGCAAGGCATTTAGTTTTTACTGTTTTTTCCGTCACTTCATATGAAATAGTAGAAAACAAAAACTAAACCTAAGTAATCTTTAAATTGGAAATCTTGGAAGCAGAATTCGTTATAGAATTATCCTTATATAGTCATATCTATGGGGTATTCCATCCCATTTCGACCAATTTTGAACCCGACCCCTTTAGAATTGGCTGAAAGTTTTTCTTCTTTTTCTAGCTTACGAAAGACGTTTTTTAGAATTTTTTCAAATTTTTTCATCCAACTCAAAAAAAGTTATGAATTTTTAAATAAAAAATGGTGTTTTTTTCAAAATGCTATAACTTTTTCAAAAATTGACCGTTTGGGATCTTTTTTTTTTAATTTGTTTTTGAAATGTACTTTTCGGAAAAAATACAAAAAAATGTTTAAAGTTTTTTTTTTTTAATTAAATAAAAAAAAAAATTATCGGCCCACTCCGGGATTAGTGAGGATGATTGCAGCATTTAATTGAAGTTTTTTATGAGAAAAAAAAATGGCGAAATTCGAAAAATCTAGAAAAACTGAAAAATTACAGAAAAAAAAACTTTAAACATTTTTTTGTATTTTTTCCGAAAAGTACATTTAAAAACAAATTAAAAAAAAAAGATCCCAAACGGTCAATTTTTGAAAAAGTTATAGCATTTTGAAAACAAAAACGGTGTTTTTTTTTAAATTCATAACTTTTTTTGAGTTGGACGAAAAAATTTGAAAAAATTCTGAAAAACTTCTTTCGTAAGCTAGAAAAGAAGAAAAACTTTCAGCCAATTCTAAAGGGGTCGGGTTCAAAATTGGTTGAAATGGGATGGAATACCCCCTATCCCCCTATATACTCATACAAAAAATATTTTAGAAAACCGTTGAACAAAATAAAAAATATGCAAAACTTTAAAGATTCCATATTTTCTGTTAGATTTCTGTAACATTTCCAAAAGTAAATTAACATTTGGTACACCGCTTGAATATCAAATATGTCCTCATTTTGGCGAGATAGAAAAAACAAAAGTAAATCATAGACCAACACACGATTCATCCTACATATACCAAAAAAATATGTTAGTCTAACGCTAATGAAAAAATTATTTTATTTTCCTAAAGAAGTACACAAACCTATTTAGCATCTGAGAGTTTTAAACGGTTTTATTTGGCTTGACTGGACAGGCCGGCCGACACGAATTTTGTAATTAACATCTTAGTAAGTTCCCTATAAGCTACAAGCTTCAAACTGGGAAAATAGTTCAGATCCCAATAGCAATGCAATAATAGGAAAAAAAACTCCGATAGGTGGCACATGGATCGAAATATTTCAAAAATCGTATTTGTACCCCGATTTGGCTCATATTTGGAACACATATTGCATACATGAATAGAAAGCGACCTATGAAAAAAATCGCCGCCAGGTAGCGCAAGGATCGAGATATTAAAATAAAATCATATTTGTGGACCGATTTTGCTCATATTTGGAACACATACATATCACATACATGAATAGAAAGAGACATATGAAAAAATCGCCGCCAGGTAGCGCAAGGATCGGGATATTAAAAAAATCGTATTTGTGGTCCGATTTTGCTCATATTAGGAACACATATTACATACATGAACAGAAAGCGGCGTATGAAAAAAATCGCCGCCAGGTGGCGCAAGGATCGAGATAATCAAAAAAATCGTATTTGGGGTCCGATATGGCCCATATTTGGAATACATAATACGCAAAAGAATAGAAAGAGACCTATGAAAAAAACTCGGCTAGAAGCTTCAAATTTCATCAAATACTTACGTTTACGTCATATATTGTTGAACTACGTGACTCGTAGTCTTAGTTTTTACATCCAGACCACAAAAAACGTGAAACTTTGCGCCCTCACACAAAGTACCTACTATTTTTATACCTTTCATGAACATGAAATGGTATATTAACTTTGGTCCGATGTTTGTAACGTTGAGAAATATAGAAGATAGACTCACCATTAAGTATACCGAATTGATCATGGCGACGAACTTAGTTGATATAGTCATGTCCGTCTGTCCGTCCGTCCGTCCGTCTTGAACGCAAACTAGTCCCTCAAATTTTGAGATATCTCAATGAAATTTGGCACAAGGATGTATTTTTGTATTATATTAGACCTTTGTCGGATCCGGTAGGATCGGACCACTATAACATATATCTCCCATACAACCGATCGTTCAGATAAGATGATTTTGGTCATTCCTGCCGCAATTTAGAAACGTGAAACTCGGTGATATATATTCTAATATATCATTGAAGATATGCTGAAAATATCACTTAGATCGGAGTTATATATAGTTATATCCCCTACAACCGATCATTCAGATAGAAAGATTTTTGGCCATTTCCCCCTAATTTAGAAATTATAAACGTGAAACTCGGTGATATATATTTTAATATATCATAGAAGAATTTCTGAAAAAATCACTGTGATCGGAGCTATATATAGTATAAATCCCATACAACCGATCGTTCAGATAGAAAGATTTTTGGCAATTTCTCCCTTAATTTTCAATATAAAAACGTTAAACTCGGTGATATTTATTCTAATATATCATAGAGGATCTCATGAAAAAATCATTTCGATCGTAGCTATATAATATATATCCCATACAACCAATCGTTCAGATAGAAAGGTTTTTGCCATTTCTTCCTTAACTTCCAATATAAAAACGTGAAACTTGGTGATATATATTCTAATATATTGTAACGAAAATTAGCAGCACTAAGGGATGCTATCATCTCTAAGCCGATGCTAAGCATTGACTTGTATGCACATCAATAATTCAATCATTATGTCTACACATATGTACGTACACGCAGCGGAGAAGCAACGCACAAATACCTGCAGATATCTTATCTGAGATGCTCCCAAAAGTATGCAATTATAATTGTGGAAGTGACGCTCACAAATACACGCGCATGTGAGAAGCTATACACGAGCATCTGTAGTTATAGTTTTATAGTTGATAACTAACTAGTAAGTTCTGGAAACGGAAGCGCCTAAAAATTGGTGAACGAGGAAACCGCACAGTATAAAAGCAGCAACAGTAGAGGCGCGATAATCAGTTTGATTTAAGCATTCCATCTGTCGAGCAGTAGCGGTGTTATTTTTCAAAGTACTTTGCAGTATTTTGCATTATCAGCCCCATTCATGAAAGGTATGAAGCCTTCGGCACAGCCGAAGATAGTCCCGTCCTTACTTGTTTTATGTTCAAAGAATGTCTGAAAGTACATAGGATATACACGGATCTAAGTTGAACAACGTACCTAAAGCAAGAAAATACGTTATATTTTGTTCCTATAAGAGCCGCCGTAGTGTGGTGATAGCGTGCTCCACCTTTCTCACCAAAAGTCCTTGGTTCAAGTCACGGGCAAAGCAATATAAAAAATTTTGAAAAAAGGGTTTTTTCAATTAGAAACAAGAAAAGACGGGACTGAGCAATAATCTTATCCATAGCGTAACAGTATATGACGTAAAATTAAGCATTTGCTAAAGTTTGAAGCGTCTAGCAGTTAAAATGGTGTAGAAATTGGGAAAATTGTCTTATCTAAATAATCGGTTGTTGGGGACATGCGCTATATATATGACCGATCTCATCGATTTTCAATAATATGTGCTACATACGAAAGTATATGGTGAAATTTTGAGCTATAATCTGATAAATTTGGGAATATATAACAAAAATCCTCTTTTCTGAAAAATCGGTTGCATTGGGGATATATGCTATATATCCGGCCGGCCGAACAAATGTCTTATTGCACAGTTTAATTTACCCGCTCACCAAATTTTATCACGATATCTCAAAAATTTAGGGACTAGTTTGCTTTCAAACAGACAGACAGGCGGACATGGCTAAATCAACTCAGCTCGTTTTTCCGATCAATTCGGTATACTTATATATCTTCTCTTTTAAGGACTTACAATTTTGAGATTGGTGACAAACTTAATATACCATTCCATTTTCATGAAAGATATTAAAAGTTTTACAAAAGGGGTAGCTTCTCGGCAGTGGTTTGGCAAATACTCCGAATGTATTTCTGACATGAAAGTGAAAATTCATCTGCCTTGCAGTTGCCATTCCAATCGCCAAAAAACGTGAAGGTGCCACCCCGTCAATTTATAGAAAAATTTTAAAGGAGCACAACGTAAATAGGAAGAGAAGTTCGGCCATAATCCCTTCGGGGGAAAATCGCGCCAAGTTTTCTTGATTAAGGTTAAATTAGAAAAACCTAAAGAGCCTTTTTAAAAATTATATTTCTATGTCCAGTATAAGAGGAAAACATTCAATGCAAAGTGATAAAAATAAAGTTTGACCACCTTTATTGTTTCATGGTGGACCTTATTGGAATTCTCCAATATATTATCAAGCCAAATCAAACAAAGTAGAAGTTACAACTGAAATATTTTGTTTTTGAAGGAGCTTTTACTTAAAAAATAGTAAACAAGCTCATTAACCCTTGTAGATCAAAGTATATTTTTGGATAATGTATTTATGTATATGTATCTAACTCAAAAACCAGATTACGTTTCTTAAATCCTCCAAAAGGGATTGAAATAAATAGAGGTATGTTCATGGAATGGGCAAGGACCTCAAAGACCTGCCAGCCAAATTTATTTTCCCCAAAAATCCCATTGAGAATCCATCTTGCCAACAAGTTCTAATTTAGACTAATCAGTTTCTAAACTTAGCCCTCTGTTAGCAATTTCTCCACCGATGCCCTCAAAGATATTGCGGTTTCTAGCTGCTCGTAAAGATTTGCCAGACTTATTTTCATGTTTTCAATACGCTCCGTATATGTCTACAGTTACATTCACTTGAACAGTCGCTGAATGAAAAAAAATCACTTTTCAGTTAAGATAAAAGGACGAAAAAAGTGGATCATGCCCTGAATGAGGACAAGACAATGTACTTTTGTTAGACTTCGTCTAGAGGGAACCACATAAGCAGCGAAAAAATCCGGAGAATCAGCCTTGCCAACAAGTCGGCTTTTTTGAAGTGTCTATACACGTATTTTTGACAGAGATTTGTAAACTTGGTCTACAAATGCGTTGACATTCCCAAACTATGTTCGATATATGTATCGAAATTCAAATTTGAATAAAATCGCCCGAGTAGAGTCCACAAGCTACATATGTGTAAGCAAACGATATTACAAAGCCATGTTTCTACAAACGTGACTAATACCAAGGTTACGTTTCGCATGTGCCCGAGATCTTTTACTTTCAGGTTTTAATTTTTAGGCTTAAGTAGATTCTAATTGATTGCTATTTATATGCGATGAGTTGCCATGTATTCAAAAGTTTGATGTATTTATTTATTTCAGGATGTGCAGGCTATACCTTGCTGCCACTTTGGTGGTATTTTTAGGATTCCGACCCGGAAGAGCAGTTGGGCCTGATGGCAATGATTATCGGCTCCCACTTGAAACTCGTCCATGGAATTACAACATCAAATTGACGCCATATTTGCTAGAAACCGATGGGAGTAAAAGATTCACATTTGATGGAGAAGTTACAATAAAAATTAATTCAACCGTTAATACAAAAACATTAACTTTGCTTTCAAAGAATTTGAATTACACCACGAGTGAATACTGGGCCGCCGTCAATACCAAAAAAGTCGATTTGGGCAGCGGAACAGTCAATAGCGTAACAAGTAAAATTCAATACAACTTAACAACAGAATTGGTAGCGGGTAAAACCTATTTTTTACACTTCGTCTATAATGGATCAATGAACGATGACATGATAGGCTTCTACCGCAGTTACTATGTGGACTCCAATAATGTTACCAGGTAAATAACATAAAAAGTTGTTAAGAGATATATAAAAAAACCCTCTAAAAATGGTCGTTTGTCAAGATTTATCTTACAGTATGCGGCTCTTAAAAAATTCACAAATCTTGTTTGAAACTTTTAGTTGAAGTGCACAGATGCTCCATAGTTTTTCCAAGATGTATTTCCTTGTCCCATAAGCCTTCGAGAACAATTCTAGCATATAGAAATTAGAGTATTAATGAATTTTTAACTTTTTAAATGAAACTCGACATTTATCGTCCAACACAAAGAGACCTTAAATACTTGTTATTCATTCATTCTATCGCATTTGTGATGCTTGGGTTTTTTTTTTTTTGGTCTTTAAACGAGGAGAAAGCATCTTAACCAAAGCACGTAATCTCATTTAGTAGTTCTCAACTGGGGATAGCTTGAGAATCCTTCAAGGATAATCAGTCTGGTCAAATTAAAATATATTGCTTACAGTAAAATGTCGTTGTATGTTCTACTGATAGGCCTATATAGCCACTGCCTGGATGGCTGGAAAGCAGTGGTTTCAAGGCATGACATCGTTTCACTATTTTGATTTATTAAATGCAGCCTCCGAACCGAAATAATGTTCGTTCGCACTGTTGGCAAGCACGGGCTTTCAATTCGAACATTACTATATTGTGACGAATATTAGTGACACTAAGTGATACTCACATCACTAATCTGATACTAAGTAAATAAAACCACAACAACAATAAAGCAAGCAGTCACTTGTATCTACATAAATGAATCAATCATTATGTCTACACATATGCACGTACACCCAGCGGAGAGAAAACGCACAAACACGTGCATATATCTTATCTGAGATGCTCACAAAAGTAGGCAATAATATGTGCAAGTATCACTCACATATACACGCGCATATGAGAAGCTATACGTGCATCTGTAGTTATAGCTGGTAATTTTATAGCTATAGAAACGCCTAGAAGTATGCGAACGAGGAAATCACAGAGTGTAAAAGGAGGTAAAGCTGAGAATCAGTAATCAGTTTGATTTAAGCACGATATCTGTCGAGAAGTAGAAGTGTTATTGTGAAAGTAGACTAATAAAAACCATTTTGCATAATTGAATATTGGAGTTATTTATTCAACAATTTAGCGATACGAACGTTAGTAGAAGGTGTGAAATAAGCGGAGTTTCACTAAATTCGTTACAGTTGGTGTCAGAAGTGGGAGTGTTGAATAAATTCCGAAAATTTTGAATACAACTCGGACATGGCAAAGTTAAGTGAATTAAAGATGCAGCACCTGAAAAAGGAGTTGAAAGACCGTGGATTGAATACAACCGGCAATAAGATCGAACTTCAAGCACGGCTACGAGTGGTAACGGAGTCGTAAGGAATTGATGTGGACAAGTATGTCTTTTATCCTGATGTGAAAGAGCCAGCGACTAAAATGGAGGAGAAGATAGAGACTCCGAATCCATTGGCAAGTGTTGACACTAACGCGATACTAGCAGTGTTGAAGCAAATGTCGTCACAAATATCAACCGAGATGTCATCTCAACTGGAATCGGAAGAGAACCGTATAACATCTAAGATGGAAGAACACAAGACACTTATGCAGAAACGCATACACGTCAGAAATAATATCGAAGATTGAAGCACAAGAAACGCGTATTTCAGAAAAGTCGACACAGAGTACATCAGAGATGCAAACACAACTGAAAGAGCAAGAGTCACGCATAACAGTACAACTCGAAGCGCAAGAGGCGCGTATATCATCAAAACTTGAAGAGCGTATGGACGAGAAAATAACGCAGTTTGAGGAAAATATCGAAGCCGAGGTGGATGCTTTGAGAGGTCATATACAGGAGTTGCAATTAAATCCTCCAGCTGTTTTAGCGAGTAGTCCAAAGGTAAAACTCCATCTTTTGACGGCTCTGTGCCTTTCCAGGTATTTAAGCTTCAATTTGAAAAGACATCAGCAGTGAACAACTGGTATGCGGATGATAAAGTAGCTGCACTGTTCACGGCGTTGAAAGGGCCTGCAGCTGAGATCTTACAAACCATTGGAGTTACTTCAGAGGCCTGGTGAAACATTGCAAGAGTTTGCGACGGATATTGAAAGGCTGGCACATTTAGCGAATGCGGACGCACCCGTGGAATACACCGAAAGGGTAAAAATCCAGAGCTTTATAAATGGCATACGGGACGTGGAAACGAAGCCAGCGACATACGCAAACCCAAAACCTACATTCACAGAAAGGATATCACATGCTCTGATTCAGGAAACAGCATCTCTTCTGTGTAAGCTAGCGTTCAAAGCACGCCGTGTGGAGGTAGAAACGCCAGACTGGTTGAACACAATATTGGAGGCGCTGAAAGGACCGCAAAAGCGGAGGCAAAGAGTTACCAAATGCTTCAAATGTGGGAAGCCCGGTTACATTGCACGTCATTGCGATCTTTATCCTAGTGGTTTCAACAGCATGGGTGGTCTTAATAACAAGGCTGGAGGGGATGAGCAAGAGCGAGTAAAATGTAGAGATCGAGAGCTAGCTCCAGCTTTTGAATGGCCTGTGATATCTGTGTCGCAAATTGGAAGGAAATAAAGCAGTCTTACCGCCAGAGGGAATGTGGATGCCAAAGAATGTGTACTGACTGTAGATATGGGCGCATCTCATTCCTTGATTCGATCTGATCTGGTCAACAGGAGAGTAAAGACATTACCTGGAGGTTCCGTACGGTCACTGGCGAGTATAACCAAGTCCGGGGTGTTAATTGGAAAGGTCACGATTCTACAAAAATTCGTTGTGGCGGAGATCGTTGATGAAGTCATATTGGGAGGGACTTCTTAGTGGTGATGTGAGCATCACATGATATAAGGATCGATATGCAGAGAAGGATTATGCGCTATATGAACCAGGATATATCACTTAACTTCAGTTTGGAGAAAGGGTTCAACAGTAAGCGAGTGCTGGTGGAGAAGATTCAACAGACACCACAAAAGTCAAAGAAAGTAAAGCGGGCAAAGGTTGATGGAATGAATGGGCCAAACAAAACAAAACCAAAGGGCCCGCGAGAAAAATACTGGCATTAACAACCCCTAATGAATGCAGAAAGCGAACGAAATTATTTCTCAGAAAGAATGCAATGGTTGTTTCAAGCCAGCGCACACGACTGTTGTGAAACGTCAAGACGATACTGATGATGCAAAGTCAATCCGCCAGGATCAAGCTCTGCGAAGTAGTTCTTCATTGGCCAAAGAACAGAATGTGAGGGAACGGCCCAGGGTAATGAGTAGTAAGACGAAACACAGGTACGATGAGAACAAAAATTCGGAAGGTTTATTGAGGAAGATTTGGTATTGTTATACAACCCTCAGCGGCGGAAGTGTGTTCTATCCCAATTTTGGTGCAGTTGGGGCACGGGCCGAGTTGTGAAGATTATCAGTGATGTCATCTACCGCATACAAACGATTGGGAAACCACGAAATATAAGGGTGGTTTATCTGGAGATGCTAGCAGCGGTCAGAACGAGATATTTGTCTAATCGGGACGATCAAACTTAGGTGGAGGGCAGTGTGACGAATATTAGTGACACTAAGTGATGCTCACATCACTAATCTGATACTAAGTAAATAAAGCCACAAAAACAATAAAGAAAGCAGTCACTTGTATCTACATACACGAATCAGTCATTATGTGTATATATATGCACGTACACGCAGCGGAGAGAAAATGTACAAACACATGCATATATCTTATCTGAGATGCTCACAAAAGTAGGCAATAATTTTTACAAGTATCACTAACATATACACGCGCAAATGAGAAGCTATACGTGCATCTGTATATACAGCTGGTAGTTTTATAGCTGGTAACTAGTTTAAATTCTAGAAACGCCTAGAAGTATACGAACGAGGAAATCACAGAGTGTAAAAGGAGGTAAAACTGAGAATCAGTAACCAGTTTGATTTAAGCACGCTATCTGTCGAGAAGTAGAAGTGTTATTGTGAAATTATTCTAATAAAGACCATTTTGCATAATTGAATATTGGAGTTATTATTTCAACAATTTAGCGATACGAACGTTAGTAGAAGGTGTGAAATACGCGGAGTTTCACTAAATTCGTTACAATATTAACAATAACAGGGATTGTTTACTTAGATGAGCAAAGCTGACATTATATAAATTGTGTCCGCATAACGGTAGCTTATAACGGCTTAAAATAATAGGACTAAATAAAGACTTCCACATATCAAAATTATCAGGTGAATGAAGAAATTCACTAAGCCATATCCAAGTTTTGAAATGAAAAGGAAGCCAATCTTCTTCTAAGGTCACTCCACATGTTCTCAATCGGGTTGAGGTCAGTGAATTTATTTGGTCGATGCATACATGTGACGACGATTCCATTTCTGCGTTACTCAAATACCAACCTAAAATTATGTTTTGTACCGTTATCTTGGCGATAACTCAATCTGAGTGGGATGTTTTTCTCCGCAGATGAGTTTTCACTGAGATCACTGCCGAGGGTCGACGCCGCTTAGAAATATGTTCTTCTAATTGAAAAAACCTCTAATATTTTAATATTGCTTTGCCTGGGCGTGAACCCAGGATCTTCGGTGTGGTAAGCGGAGTACGCTATCATCACACCACGGCGGCCACCGTTATTTTAGATGGATTAATTTTAATGATTTTAACTAAAATTATTTTACAAGTCTCATATATCGAACGCCTGTACAGGAGTTGCATCCGGTATATTTGAAAAAACCGCACTTAATGGGCGTTGGAAAGAAAATCAATTAAGTTGTTGGTTTTTGTAGATTCTAATATCGCGAATAAAATATTTTTGTTACCATAATAGCAAACACTTGAACGAAAAATGTTCAAACTAGAACAAAATAGACCAGCAAAGCTAACCTAAAAATGTATATTTTTAGTCCAAACGAAGGTAGTACCAGATGAGGCAGGGACTGGCGGCTATGGCAAAAAGAAGATGCATCCAAATAATTTGAAAATTCATGTTTAGAATCCGGTTCCGTTCATATTTAGAACAAACATATGAGCCGTTTATTTTGAAAGTGGCATAAGTCATTTCATGTCGTTTAGGTTCAGTGGTAATTTGTTTGTGTCTCTCCTCGCCTCCAGTTTTTTAGAGTCCAATATCCAAAAGATGCAATTCTTATTATTATTTTATAATTGTAGAACCATCTATATATGCATTCGTTCAAAAATAACAATGCATTTAAGACCATGAGTTGGAAATGGCTTATGCCACTTTCAAAATAAACGGCTCATATTTACATTGAAATTAATACACTAAATCCTTTTGCTGTATACAAAAGTTTCTGAGCAAGTTAGATTTCGATGACTGAAGATAGTCATTTCATAACGAATCATGCATCCTTTTTATTTTTCGTGCCCTTTTCAAAAATATCTACAAATAAAAGAAAAATTAGAACTTTTTTTTTAGGACAAATAAATGTCGGGCCCTAATATCAATTGAACTGCTCATCCAAATGAAACGGGTTTCTTAGCAATAGACTCTTCATAATTTCTAGATTTGAAATCTATATGGTTATTCGAAAGTTTTTATAACTAATAGCAGACATTTATCATACAAAACGAAAACCAACTCTCATGGCACTATACTAATACTCTTCCATAGTAAACTTTGCAATTTTTTTCGCCATTAAGTTTGATCTAATTGAGATTTTGCTTTGGATCCCTATTTTATTATAAAACAAGTAAGGAAGGCTAAATTCGGGTGTAACCGAACATTACATACTCAGTTGAGAGCTGTGGAGACAAAGTAAGGGGAATCACCATGTTGTAAAAGGAACCTAGGGTAACCCTGGAATGTGTTTGTATGACATGTGTATCAAATGGAAGGTATTAAAGAGTATTTTAAAAGGAAGTGGGCCATAGATCTATAGATGGACGCCATTTAGGGATATCGCCATAAAGGTGGACCAGGCCTGACTCGAGAATTTGTTTGTACGATATGGGTATCAAATGAAATGTGTTAATGATAATTTTAAAAGGGAGTGGGCCTAAGTTCTATAGATGTACGCCTTTTCGAGATATCGCCATTAAGATGGACCTGGAGTGACTCTAGAATTTGTTTGTACGATATGAATATCAAATGAAAGGTGTTAATGAGCATTTTAAGAGGGCGTGGGCCTTAGTTCTATATGTGGACGACTTTCCGAGATATCGCCATAAACGTGGACCAGGGGTGAGTCTAGAATTTATTTTATACGATATGGGTATCAAATAAAAGGTATTAATGAGTATTTTAAAAGAGCGTGGGCCTAAGTTCTATAGATGTACGCCTTTTCGAGATATCGCCATAAAGATGGACCAGGGGTGACTCTAGAATTTGTTTGTACGATATGAGTATCAAATGAATGGTGTTAATGAGTATTTTAAGAGGGCGTGGGCCTTAGTTCTATATGTGGACGCCTTTTCGAGATATCGCCATAAACGTGGACCAGGGGTGACTCTAGAATTTGTTTTTACTACATGGGTATCAAATGAAAGGTGTTAATGATTATTTTAAAAGGGAGTGGACCTAAGTTCTATAGGTGGACGCATTTCGGAATATCGTTATAAAAGTGGGCCTGGGTTGACTCTAGAATGCGTTTGTACAATATGGGTATCAAATGAAAGGTGCTAATGAGTATTTTAAAAGGGTTCTATAGGTGGACGCCTTTTCGAGATATCGCCATAAAGGTGGACCAGGGGTGACTCTAGAATTTGTTTGTACGATATGGGTATCAAATGAAAGGTGTTAATGAGTATTTTAAAAGGGCGTGGGCCTTAGTTCTATAGGTGGACGCCTTTTCGAGATATCTCCATAAAGGTACACCAGGGGTGACTCTAGAATTTGTTTGTACGATATGGGTATCCAATGAAAGGTGTTAATGAGTATTTTAAAAGGGAGTGGGCCTTAGTTCTATAGGTGGATGCCCTTTCGAGATATCGCCATAAAGGTGGACCAGGGGTGACTCTAGAATTTGTTTGTACGATATGAGTATCAAATGAAAGGTGTTAATGAGTATTTTAAGAGGGCGTGGGCCTTAGTACTATATGTGGACGCCTTTTCGAGATATCGCCATAAACGTGGACCAGGGGTGACTCTAGAATTAGTTTGTACTACATGGGTATCAAATGAAAGGTGTTAATGAGTATTTTAAAAGGGAGTGGGCCTAAGTTCTATAGGTGGACGCATTTCGCAATATCGTTATAAAAGTGGACCTGGGTTGACTCTAGAATGCGTTTGTACAATATGGGTATCAAATGAAAGGTGCTAATGAGTATTTTAAAAGGGTGTGGGCCTTAGTTCTATAGGTGGACGCCTTTTCGAGATATCGCCATAAAGGTGGACCAGGGGTGACTCTAGAATTTGTTTGTACGATATGGGCATCAACTGAAAGGTGTTAATGAGTATTTTAAAAGGGCGTGGGCCTTAGTTCTATAGGTGGACGCCTTTTCGAGATATCGACATAAAGGTGGACCAGGGGTGACTCTAGAATTTTTTTGTACAATATGGGTATCAAATTAAAGGTATTAATGAGGGCTTTAAAAGGGAGTGGCCCTTAGTTGTATATGTGAAGGCGTTTTCGAGATATCGCCATAAACGTGGACCAGGGGTGACTCTAGAATGTGTTTGTACGATATTGGTATCAAATTAAAGGTATTAATGAGGGTTTTAAAAGGGAGTGGCCCTTAGTTGTATATGTGAAGGCGTTTTCGAGATATCTACCAAAATGTGGACCAGGTTGATCCAGAACATCATCTGTCGGGTACCGCTAATTTATTTATATATGTAATACCACGTACAGTATTCCTTCCAAGATTCCAAGGGCTTTTGATTTCGCCCTGCAAAACTTTTTCATTTTCTTCTACTTAATATGGTAGGTGTCACACCCATTTTACCAAGTTTTTTTCTAATGTTATATTTTGCGTCAATAGACCAATACAATTACCATGTTTCATTCCTTTTTTCGTATTTGGTATATAATTATGGCATTTTTTTAATTTTTCGTAATTTTCGATATCGAAAGAGTGGGCGTAGTCATAGTCGGATTTCGGCCATTTTTTACACCAATACAAAGTGAGTTCAGATAAGTATGTGAACTGAGTTTAGTAAAGATATATCGATTTTTGCTCAAGTTATCGTGTTAACGGCCGAGCGAAAGGACAGACGGTCGACTGTGTATAAAAACTGTGCGTGGCTTCAACCGATTTCGCCCTTTTTCACAGAAAACAATTATCGTCCTAGGAGCTAAGCCTCTACCAAATTTCACAAGGATTGGTTAATTTTTGTTCGACTTATGGCATTAAAAGCATCCTAGACAAATTAAATGAAAAAGGGCGGAGCCACTCCCATTTTGAAATTTTATTTTATTTTTGTTTTTTGTTGCACCATATCATTACTAAAGTTGAATGTTGGCATAATTTACGTATATGCTGTAAAGATATTAACTTTTCTTTTAAAATTTGAATTTAAAAAAATTTTTTTTAAAAAGTGGACGTAGTCGTTTTCCGATTTTGCTAATTTTTATTAAGCAGACATAAAGTAATAAGAGTAACGTTCCTGCCAAATTTCATCATGATATCTTCAACGACTGCCAAATTACAGCTTGCAAAACTTCTAAACTACCCTCATTTAAAAGTGGGCAGTGCCACGCCCATTGTCCAAAATTTTACTAGTTTTCTATTCTGCGTCATAAGCTCAACTCACCTACCAAGTTTCCTCGCTTAATGCGTATTTGGTAATGAATTATCGCACTTTTTCGATTTTTCGAAATTTTCGATATCGAAAAAGTGAACGTGGTTATTTTCCGATATCATTCATTTTAAATAGCGATCTGAGATGAGTGCCCAGGAACCTACATACCAAATTTCATCAAGATACCTCAAAATTTACTCAAGTTATCGTGTTAACGGGCAGACGGACGGACGGACATGGCTCAATCGAATTTTTTTTCGATACTGATGATTTTGATATATGGAAGTCTATATCTATCTCGATTCCTTTATACCTGTACAACCAACCGTTATGCAATCAAAGTTAATATACTCTGTGAGCTCTGCTCAACTGAGTATAACAAGTAAGGAAGGCTAAGTTCGGGTGTAACCGAACATTACATACTCAGTTGAGAGCTGTGGAGACAAAGTAAGGGAAATCACCATGTTGTAAAAGGAACCTAGGGTAACCCTGGAAAGTGTTTGTATGACATGTGTATCAAATGGAAGGTATTAAAGAGTATTTTAAGAGGAAGTGGGCCATAGATCTATAGATGGACGCCATTTAGGGATATCGCCATAAAGGTGGACCAGGCCTGACTCGAGAATTTGTTTGTACGATATGGGTATCAAATGAAATGTGTTAATGATAATTTTAAAAGGGAGTGGGCCTAAGTTCTACAGGTGGACGTCTTTTCGAGATATCGCCATAAAGATGGACCAGGGGTGACTCTAGAATTTGTTTGTACGATATGAGTATCAAATGAAAGGTGTTAATGAGTATTTTAAGAGGGAGTGGGCCTTAGTTCTATATGTGGACGCCTTTTCGAGATATCGCCATAAACGTGGACCAGGGGTGACTCTAGAATTTGTTTGTACGATATGGGTATCAAATGAAAGGTGTTAATGAGTATTTGAAAAGGGAGTGGGCCTAAGTTCTATAGGTGGACGCATTTCGGAATTTCGTTGGGTTGACTCTAGAATGCGTTTGTACAATATGGGTGTCAAACGAAAAGTGTAATAAGTGTTTTAAAAGGGAGTGGGCCCTTGTTCTATGGGTGGACGCCTTTTCGGGATATCGCCATAAACGTGGACCAGGGGTGACTCTAGAATGCGTTTGTACAATATGGGTATCAAATGAAAGGTGTTAATGAGTATTTTAAAAGGGAGTGGGCCTAAGTTCTATAGGTGGACGCATTTCGAAATATCGTTATAAAAGTGGACCTGGGTTGACTCTAGAATGCGTTTGTACAATATGGGTGTCAAACGAAAAGTGTAATAAGTGTTTTAAAAGGGAGTGGGCCTTTGTTCTATGGGAGGACGCCTTTTCGGGATATCGCCATAAACGTGGACCAAAGGTGACTCTAGAATGCGTTTGTACAATATGGGTATCAAATGAAAGGTGCTAATGAGTATTTTAAAAGGGTGTGGTCCTTAGTTCTATAGGTGGACGCCTTTTCGAGATATCGCCATAAAGGTGGACCAGGGGTGACTCTAGAATTTGTTTGTACGATATGGGTATCAAATGAAAGGTGTTAATGAGTATTTTAAAAGGGCGTGGGTCTTAGTTCTATAGCTGGACGCCTTTTCGAGATATTTCCATAAAGGTAGACCAGGGGTGACTCTAGAATTTGTTTGTACGATATGGGTATCAAAAGAAAGGTGTTAATGAGTATTTTAAAAGGGAGTGGGCCTTAGTTCTATATGTGGATGCCCTTTCGAGATATCGCCATAAACGCGGGCCAAGAGAAACTTTAGAATTTTTGTGTACGATATGGGTATCAAATGAAAGGTGTTAATGAGTATTTTAAAAGGATGTGGGCCTTAGTTCTATAGGTGGACGCCTTTTCGAGATATCGCCATAAAGGTGGACCAGGGGTGACTCTAGAATTTGTTTGTACGATATGGGTATCAAATGAAAGGTGTTAATGAGTATTTTAAAATGGTGTGGGCCTTAGTTCCATAGGTGGACGCCTTTTCGAGATATCGACATAAAGGTGGACCAGGGGTGACTCTAGAATTTGTTTATACGATATGGGTATCAAATGAAAGGTGTTAATGAGTATTTTAAAAGGGAGTGGGCCTTAGTTCTATAGGTGGATGCCCTTTCGAGATATCGCCATAAAGGTGGGCCAGGGGTGACTTTAGAATTTTTGTGTACGATATGGTTATCAAATGAAAGGTGTTAAAGAGTATTTTAAAAGGGAGTGGGCCTTAGTTCTATAGGTGGATGCCTTTTCGAGATATCGCTATAAAGGTGGGCCAGGGGTGACTCTAGAATTTGTTTGTACGATATGGGTATCAAATGAAAGGTGTTAATGAATATTTTAAAATGGTGTGGGCCTTAGTTCTATAGGTGGACGCCTTTTCGAGATATCGACATAAAGGTGGACCAGGGGTGACTCTAGAATTTGTTTGTACGATATGGGTATCAAATGAAAGGTGTTAGTGAGTATTTTAAAAGGGAGTGGGCCTTAGTTCTATAGGTGGATGCCCTTTCGAGATATCGCCATAAAGGTGGGCCAGGGGTGACTTTAGAATTTTTGTGTACGATATGGTTATCAAATGAAAGGTGTTAAAGAGTATTTTAAAAGGGAGTGGGCCTTAGTTCTATAGGTGGATGCCTTTTCGAGATATCGCTATAAAGGTGGGCCAGGGGTGACTCTAGAATTTGTTTGTACGATATGGGTATCAAATGAAAGGTGTTAATGAATATTTTAAAATGGTGTGGGCCTTAGTTCTATAGGTGGACGCCTTTTCGAGATATCGACATAAAGGTGGACCAGGGGTGACTCTAGAATTTGTTTGTACGATATGGGTATCAAATGAAAGGTGTTAATGAGTATTTTAAAAGGGTGTGGGCCTTAGTTCTATAGGTGGACGCCTTTTCGAGATATCGCCATAAAGGTGGACCAGGGGTGACTCTAGAATTTGTTTGTACGATATGGGTATCAAATGAAAGGTGTTAATGAGTATTTTAAAATGGTGTGGGCCTTAGTTCCATAGGTGGACGCCTTTTCGAGATATCGACATAAAGGTGGACCAGGGGTGACTCTAGAATTTGTTTATACGATATGGGTATCAAATGAAAGGTGTTAATGAGTATTTTAAAAGGGAGTGGGCCTTAGTTCTATAGGTGGATGCCCTTTCGAGATATCGCCATAAAGGTGGGCCAGGGGTGACTTTAGAATTTTTGTGTACGATATGGTTATCAAATGAAAGGTGTTAAAGAGTATTTTAAAAGGGAGTGGGCCTTAGTTCTATAGGTGGATGCCCTTTCGAGATATCGCCATAAAGGTGGGCCAGGGGTGACTTTAGAATTTTTGTGTACGATATGGGTATCAAATGAAAGGTGTTAATGAGTATTTTAAAAGGGAGTGGGCCTAAAGTTCTATAGGTGGATGCCTTTTCGAGATATCGCTATAAAGGTGGGCCAGGGGTGACTCTAGAATTTTTTTGTACGATATGGGTATCAAATGAAAGGTGTTAATGAGTATTTTAAAAAGGCGTGGGCCTTAGTTCTATAGGTGGACGCCTTTTCGAGATATCGACATAAAGGTGGACCAGGGGTGACTCTAGAATTTGTTTGTACGATATGGGTATCAAATGAAAGGTGTTAATGGGTATTTTAAAAAGGAGTGAGTCTTAGTTCTATATGTGGATGCCTTTTCGAGATATCGCCATAAGCGTGGACCAGGGGTGACTCTAGAGTTTGTTTGTACGATATGGGTATCAAATTAAAGGTATTAATGAGGGTTTTAAAAGGGAGTGGCCCTTAGTTGTAAATGTGAAGGCGTTTTCGAGATATCTACCAAAATGTGGACCAGGGTGATCCAGAACATCATCTGTCGGGTACCGCTAATTTATTTATATATGTAATACCACGTACAGTATTCCTTTCAAGATTCCAAGGGCTTTTGATTTCGCCCTGCAAAACTTTCTCATTTTCTTCTACTTAATATGGTAGGTGTCACACCCATTTTACCAAGTTTTTTTCTAAAGTTATATTTTGCGTCAATAGACCAATACAATTACCATGTTTCATTCCTTCTTTCGTATTTGGTATATAATTATGGCATTTTTTTCATTTTTCGTAATTTTCGATATCGAAAAAGTGGGCGTGGTCATAGTCGTATTTCGGCCATTTTTTTCACCAATACAAAGTGAGTTCAGATAAGTACGTGAACTGAGTTTAGTAAAGATATATCGATTTTTTCTCAAGATCGCGGGTTCGAATCGAGCTCAAGGCCTAACAATAATTTTTTATCATTATAATTTTTATGATAAATTTTTTCTTAATTGAAAAAAATTTTTTTTTAAATTAGAATAGAAGAAAGAAAAAATTTAGACAACTGCCAAAGCTCGTTGTATAGATCCATTTCGGGAACTGCTAAATTCCTTAAAAACAGTTATCGTCCTAGGAGTTCAGCCTCTACCAAATTTCACAAGGATTGGTTAATTTTTGTTCGACTTATGGCATTAAAAGCATCCTAGAAAAATTAAATGAAAAAGGGCGGAGCCACGCCCATTTTGAAATTTTCTTTTATTTTTGTATTTTGTTGCACCATATTATTACTGGAGTTGAATGTTGGCATAATTTACTTCTATGCTGTAAAGATATTAACTTTTCTTTTAAAATTTGAATTAAAAAAAAAATTTTTTTAAAAAGTGGGCGTGGTCGTTCTCCGATTTTACTAATTTTTTATTAAGCAGCCATAAAGTAATAAGAGTAACGTTCCTGCCAAATTTCATCATGATATCTTCAACGACTGCCAAATTACAGCTTGCAAAACTTCTAAATTACCTTCATTTAAAAGTGGGCGGTGCCACGCCCATTGTCCAAATTTTTACTAGTTTTCTATTCTGCGCCATAAGCTCAACTCACTTACCAAGTTTCATCGCTTAATGCGTATTTGATAATGAATTATCGCACTTTTTCGATTTTTCGAAATTTTCGAGATCGAAAAAGTGGGCGTGATTATTGTCCGATATCGTTCATTTTAAATAGCGATCTGAGATGTGTGCCCAGGAACCTACGTACCAAATTCATCAAGATACCTCAAAATTTACTCAAGTTATCGTGTTAACGGACAGACGGACGGACGGACGGACATGGCTCAATCGAATTTTTTTTCGATACTGATGATTTTGATATACGGAATTCTATATCTATCTCGATTCCTTTATACCTGTACAACCAACCGTTATGCAATCAAAGTTAATATACTCTGTGAGCTCTGCTCAACTGAGTATAAAAATTTAATATAAAGTTAAATAACAAAAGTTCAAAGTAATATAGTTTTAAAACTAAATAAAAGTAATGTAACAAACTCAACCCAATACAAACACCCTATACCTGGGAAAGCTATATTTTTGTTTTTTCATACAGCTTCATTACAAAAATGAAAGTCAAAAACCACAATGCCGATTTTTTGCCTCTAGGAGTATTCCATGTATGTATGTAAACATAATATCACAAGTAGGCTGTATTGGGGTATCATAAAATCTCGAATAATGGAAATTTTGATTTAAATCTGTTTACAATAAAACCTGTGATATACCTGTATTAAGAATGATATATTAAAGATGATTAATTTCTTCATACAGATGGATCGGCGCTACACAATTCGAAGCGAATGAGGCAAGCCGTGCCTTCCCCTCATTCGACGAGCCAAAGTTCAAAGCCACCTTCGACTTAACAATCAGACGTCCGAGGCACTATAATACATTTAGTAATACCCGCATTTCGAAGACGATTAATTACGGGTAAGTTTTGAGCAGTGTATACATTTTAATAAATTTTTTCTGCCATCATGACTGTCGCTCTCCTTGCAGAGGCGTCCCTCGACTAAAGCAAAAAAGCAATTTGATAACCTTAGTTACTGTTTTTCTACTATATAAGCAATAACCATTATAATTATATGGTGATTTAGATTGTCATTACAATTATAATCGCTGTTACCTAAGTTAATGACTACAGTAGTCGTGATTTATACAAATGCGAATTATGATTAAAGTAATCGATTACACATATAATCGCAATGCATATTCCTTACCACTCTGATATTTAGAAAAACGATTAATATTCAACAAGACTTCACAAAGGAACCCAAATCGATGTAACAAGTTTTAAAAATCGTTTCTTCAAAGCTCGGTGAAACAGAAAGACTACATTAAACGCTTAAAACTCAATTAGCTGGCGCAAATAACTTAAAATATCATTACGTAGAAATAACCAAGTTAGATACCACAAAATACTTGGATAGTTAAGATGCCAAGATAAGAAGCTGTTCAATAAAGCAGGAGTTGAGGGCGATTACGATCCGTACAGAACCCCTCAAATGTCATACAACAAAGAGCTAAGAAGACCTCATCTATTGATGAGCTATGCTTTAAAATCAACAACTATCTCCCTAGTCCTTCCAGTTTTTTCACCTCGCGAAATCTGACAAACTCAACGGCTACATCCTCGGCGACCTTATTTACAAAGTAAACAAAGCAAATGTCGACCATATTGAACATCCATGTCGGTGACCTTACGCAACCGACTATCTTACATCCAAAAATACTGGCTGTAACGTTCGATCAGTACCTACATATTTGGAAGCATTCAGCTGCACCAAACTTAAAATACAGGGCCGTAAAATGACCCTCAAGTCTCTTGTCGGTAGTACTTGGAGCAAAGATAAAGAAACGCTCATAACCACTTATAAAGCAATTGACTGATCGCTTGTTTCCTACACGTCCCTAATATGGTACCCGAGGCTTAAAAAAGCACACCGAAGGAAACTTCAGACCTATCAAAACACTGCTCTCAGAACAGCCACGGGATGTCTTCTTATGTCTCCATATTACGATCTACCCAGTGAGGCGAGAATAATTCCCTAAAGGAGAGAAATAATCCCTCTAAAGTAGAGAAAAAATGCTGAAGAAACAGTTTTTGCTGGATTTCCACTAACCTGGGCATCCCTACAGACATCTGATTAAAGAAGCCTCACCTCACCGTAACTTAGGAGTCGTCTCCGTAAGCTCAGTGAAGAAATGTGGCACTTAAGAATTCAGCCGTATGAAGAAAATCAGCATGAAAAAGCCCTCAAAGAACCACAAAAGTGTTCGGACTATTATGGGAGCAATTTCCGAGAGAACTCCGTTCTTAAAGACAAATATCTGCAACTCGCAATTATGGAAATAAACCTCCACAACCTAACAACCCCGACATATCCAATGTATGCACCTCTTTGAACTTATCCGCACATGACACAAATCATCTTTTCAATTGCAATGTGTAACCAATTCTTCCAAAAGCCGAATGCCTCTGATCCAACGCTGTTGAAGGAAGCTTCCTCGCGCTCCCGTTAGAGGATATTGATGAAGATTTGCGAAGGGTCCCGCCTTTTCGATAAGGCGAAGCACTGCTACAATAATAACAACCACAACACCTCAGAGGGCTACTTGAAGTGAACAATATGCGAGGATTAACTACCTTCCGACAGCAGTGTGACTCCAAAAATCTCTTGCGATGGGTCACAGAAACACTATAGGCACTTTGAAAAAACCTGATGGGAGCTACACTAAGCACCGCCAGAGGCGCGCAAACTTTTGCTTACAACTCATCTTTCTGACTAAATAGCAAGAATATATTTTATAAAATCTTCCGCTGTTAGACCGCATTTCAAAGAGATAGGCAAAAGTCAAAGTCGTATTTATACCAAAACCGGCAAAACGCGAGCAACCGCCATCGTCATATTGACCCATGTGTAGGAGTCAATTTTTCTACCAGAGAGGAAAATCCACGGATAATCTTTTCACAACGTAATTTTAAAAGCATATCCATATGTGCCGTTATAGACATCTCAGGAGCTTTTGATTACAAGACGCATCAGGCTATCGAACTAGAGGTTTTCAAGGACAATAGACCTAGGATCATTCGCTTGGTGCTGTCCATGTGTAAGAGAAAAAAAATTCTGTGGAAATAGGATCAACAACAGAGTCAATTGTGGACACTAGAGGATGTTCTCTATTCGCTCTTATAGACGCTTGTGAGGAGTGATAATGGGAGTGGGAGTGGAATTGGGATTTGGTATGGGAGTG
Organism: Eurosta solidaginis; assembly: GCF_040869045.1. Classification (NCBI taxonomy): domain Eukaryota; kingdom Metazoa; phylum Arthropoda; class Insecta; order Diptera; family Tephritidae; genus Eurosta; species Eurosta solidaginis. The sequence continues at coordinate 256,781,698 of NC_090319.1, forward strand.
GAATTAGAACTAAGAGTGAGATTGGAGTGAGAATGGATGTGGAAGGGTGAAGTAGGTTGAGATGGGAATGGAGGAAAAGAGAATAATTGGCGGATGGTAATATTAAGGAAAAATTGAAGATAAAGTAGGCGAGAAATTGATAGAGGGAGATAAGGATAAGAGAGAACCAACTTCTAAAAGTAGGCAAGCCAAATTTTGGGCAGGACAATGTTTGCAAGGTACGATGGTATTAAACATATAAGGAATGACATAACCTTGAAATTTATGGGAATAATTTCATAACTTTTTTCGATTCAGTCTAGTAAATAAATACACCTACTTCAATTTTCTACTCATATTACAGAGATTATCAAGACGACGTATACGTAACAACACCACGCATGTCTACATATTTACTGGCATTTATCGTTTCCGAGTTCACGCAACGAAATAACGGTAAATTTGGTGTAATTTCGCGTCCAGAGTACTACGATCAGACGGAATATAGTTTTAATGTCGGTCAAAAAATTTTAAACAAATTAGAAAGCTACTTTGGTATTAATTATTATAATATGGGCATTGATAAAATGCATATGGCAGCCATTCCCGATTTTGCCGCTGGTGCTATGGAGAATTGGGGTCTTTTGAGCTTCAAGGAGCGAGGTTTGCTTTACGATGTTAGCTCTACAACGCTTAATGCTAAGCAATCCATTGCCGCTTTAATAGCGCACGAACAGACTCATATGTGGTTTGGTGATTTGGTGACTTGTGATTGGTGGAGTTACACTTGGTTGAATGAAGGATTCGCACGATACTTTCAATATTTTGGATCAGCTATGGTATGTTTTTCGCAAGTAATTTGTACGTCGGTGCTTTATATTTGAAAATAAAATTTATATGAATCAAACAGGTTGAAACCAAATTGGGCTTGGATCAACAATTTGTGTTCGATCAAGTTCAATCAGTGATGTTAATGGACTCTACAAACTGCACCAATCCCATGAGCGATGAAAATACTAATACAGCTGCTGACATAAACCGTATGTTCAACAGTATTACGTACAGTAAGGGAGCCACTTTTATCCGCATGATAAAATATGCAATGGGTGAAGAAAGTTTCAAAGCTTCGTTACAAGCATATCTCAAGAAAAAGTATATATATAATATAAGTTCGAGCTGAAAGTTTGCGCCATATACTAAACACATTTTCCTCTACTTTCATAGCCAATATAAGAACACCGTACCAGCGAATTTGTTCAAAGTTTGGTTTGAACATTGGCCTGAAGATACTAAACAATTTGCCGAAGCCGTTTTCAATGGATTCACAAAACAAGTTGGCTATCCTCTTATAACAGTAAAACTGTCTGATGATAAAAAGTTTTACAGCATTAAACAGGAACGTTTCTTACTAAGGGATCAGGAAATTTCTGATACTTCCTTACTTTACACTGTTCCCCTATCTTATACGACCAGTAACGCTAAAAACTTCAGGGCCACAGCTCCTAAGTTTTATTTGAATCCCTCAAAATCGGAGGAAAAATTTTCTTTGGATAGCAAAGTCGAGTGGGTAATTTTTAATATACAACAATCTGGTTACTACCGCGTCAACTATGATGAAAGTAATTGGCTTGCCATCAAAAAAGCTTTAGCTTCTGATAACTGGGGTGGTATCCACTTACTAAATCGTGCACAAATAGTTGATGATCTTTTCAACTTAGCGCGCGCTAATGTCATAGAATATGACTTAGCCCTCAAAATACTCGAGTATTTAGCGACTGAAATCGAATACGTGCCGTGGAGCTCGGCCTTTAGTGGTTATTCATATATCCACATTCGTTTCGGTGGTGATATTCAAAGCTTTGCCGAATACATTCTTGAACTTACTGATAAGGCGTACAAGGAACTTGGTTTCGATGAGCTCACTTCCGATACTGCATCGGATATTTACACCCGAGATAAAATCTTATCATGGTCGTGTCAGTTCGGTAATGTAGATTGCATTGAAAAATCAAAAAAACATTTTGCCAAAATTGACACGACTGCAGTGCCTGTGAATATTCGTTCGGTTGTGTATTGTAATGCTTTGCGTTATGGTAATGAAAGTGATTATGATACATTGTTTCAAAAATTTTTAAAAAGCAATTCTGCAACCGAGAAAACCCTTATCATAAGTTCATTAGGGTGTGTGAAGAATATTGATTTAATAGAGAAATACTTTTGGGCAATCATAAGCGATGATATTCGTCGGCAGGATAAGGCATCTGCACTCAGCAGCCTATACACATCTAACAACGAAAATGTGGCACCAGTCTTTAAATTGGTCACCGATAACTTTGAGAAGCTTGCTACTTCGTAAGTATTTCCTTTCGGAAATATATAACGTAGGTACCGTTAAGTGGATTGATATTTTTAAATCTTATTTTGCAGTTTGGGTGACCATTCCAAGGTTGCTTCAGCCATTTCCGACATGGCTTCACGTTTTACTAAGGAGAGTGAACAGCAGAGTTTGACAATGTTCAACCAAAAGAACAAATTAAAATTTGGTAGTTCCGTGACGACATTGGAGGCATCTGAAAAGACAGTTGAAGAGAATCTAGCTTGGGCTAAGGCTAGGCTAGGTAGCTTCAAAACTTATTTGGATTTACGCAAAATAAACAGGGCTGCAAAAAATTCATTTACCTTACAAGTTGTTATTCTATGTTCTGTTTTTGGGCTTTTCTTATAGTAAAATTTACCCTTAGCATACTTAGTTATTGAATATACATACATACAATTAATCTGTAAGACGCAAGTATATGTATTTAACTTTAAAGTAATTTAAATATACAAAAAATTTTCTGTGATGATAATGATCTATATTTGGTACTCTAACCGAAAGATAATCACTCAAAGAAATATTACTCTTTTTGGCATAAATCGATTTACAAACACGTACCGAAATTTCTCAATGAAAACCTATCATCAAGCCTATTGGCAAATCCTCCAGGCCTTTAAAATGTTTGGTCCGTCTGATGCTGTAATAAACAAAAGAACTAAAATTTTATTTCTTCAACCTCTTGACTATCCGAACAGCTAATGTGACTCCCGGAAAGTTTTTGGAAAATTAGGAAAGGTAAAGTGCGATTTTTACACCCCTTCAGTCGCAACATTTGATTTTTTTCCATTCAGGAAATACTAACTAGATTAACCGGTATTAAGACCATGAGTTTATGTTTTTTATGTTTTAATTATAATGTCAATTTGATTTAATTTTAAGGAGTTCATGAGCTGACAAAAACTACCCCGCAATCATCATCAGGCAATTTCTTAATGTTATTTTTCAGAGGTTTCCATGGGGCTGGAGTCTTGAAGCTTGGAACATACTTCAGAACCTGATGAAAATGCAACATGGTGGAAAAACTTTTCGCTAGGTGGCGCATGGATCGTGGTGTTTTAAAAATGTCTCCTAATTTGGAAACTTTTCGGTCGAGTTTTTAATGTTTTTTTTATTTATTTTTTATTTATTTAAAGAGAAACAACCATAAATAGTTATTACATTATGTAAAGCACTGGCTGCCTGGGCCATCGGCTCTATGTTAAACTAAGCTATTGTACATGAGTTTTACTAAATTAATATTGCTACTTTGTTGGATATGTATACTTCATTTAAATATCTTTAATGTTGGCTATTTTGAAAAATTTGAAAATTGCGCAGATGTTATCCAAAGTGATCGATTTAAGGTAGTTTGATGGTTTAGTATCTCCAAATACAATTCTTCTATGAGAAGCAAGTCCAGGACAGTCGTCGATTTTATGCGCAGTAGTTACGGATGGAGAGTTGCAAAAGGTGCATGGTGGTTCAGCAGTGCCCTTGAGAAGGTGTTTGTGTGTCATAGTAGTATGGCCTATCCTAAGACGTACATAAAGTTTTAGTTTGTAACAGGAGCAATCGGATGGATAGATAGGTTTACTGCCAGTTGGGTTAAAGTGTTTGTAGCGATGTTGGAAATTTGTCCATTCATTTGCAAATATCGTGTGGGTATAGGCGTTCCCCGCTTTAAGAAAGTCTAGGGCCGTTACGTGGTCGAAAAGGTGCAATGGTTGTTTAGCAGCTAGCTTCGCTTTACCAACCGCTATTTCGTTACCTTTAATGCCTGCGTGACCTGGTATCCACATTATTTTTAGGTTGCCAGTATTTTCGTAGATTAACTTTCTAATTTTTTTAATCAGCACGTCGTCGTTGTTCCCGTTTAACAGATCCTTGATCGTTGACTAGGTGCCGGTGCATATGACATATTTAGACCTTGCATTAGAAGCAAATTTTACGGGTTCGTGCAATGCTGCGGCTTCAGCAGTGATTACAGAGCAGTATGTAGGGATAATAACTGTGTCACCAAGTTCGCTAGCAACTGCAAATGTAGTACTGGTGCTATATTTCTACGTCAGTATATAAGAACTCCCATTCAGCTTTATACGGATCGGTTGTTTCATGGAAAAGTTGGAGGTATTCGCTGTTACTAGTTGAGCTTTTGTTGTATGAATGCAGCCTGTTTATGAAAGAATGTATTTGCCAGACGGGGTTGTAGTCAATTGAAAGCGGTGTCGATGGATTAATAATGTCCAGTTCGTTTGCTAATGCTATACAACGTCCGATTGTTGACGCCTTAGATCCTTTAGATCGGAAAATATAAAGACGTCATCTGCGTAGATGAAATGATTGACAGGGGAGAATGATGATATAATGGAGCTTAGTTCATTAAATGCAATTATGAATAAAATCACCGATAACAGCGAGCCTTGTGGGATGCTGCTGAAGAACTGGTGGAGATTGGATTTGTGGTTATTTACGCTAGTAAAAAATGTACGGTTAAGGAGAAAGTGTTTTACAATATTAAATATTTTTTTACCGATTTCTCACCGTTTTAGCTCTCGTAATACAATATACCTGCTTATGCGATCGAAAGCTTTCCCAAAGTCTATGTAAGCACAGAGAGATGATTCTTTGATTTGAGTGTAGTAGAGGCTATATGTTCAAGCAGCAGCAGGGGATCAATGATTTGTGAATAGAAAAGAGATGATATTTAGTTGAGAGAGAAAGTTATTGAGAAGTAGTGAATTTGTTGTAGAGCAGGCATCGGCAAATTGGAAATGAAGATGTATGTAGTTCATTCGCTTATTAGCAAGCAACAAGATAAAATCGTTTGTTATTATATTTTTAATGCGCACAATGGCAAGCAAAAGGTTTATACAATTAAATACATTGTATGGAAGGTTAAGTCGAATGTAAGAAGCACAACGCGATAACAGTTTTTTGAAAAAAAAAATATTTTTGGGGTTTTGGGGAGTGTTTTGGTCGAAAAATTTACCTTTTCGCCATTTTTTTTTTGCAGGCTCGAAAATTATTTTTTTGGGTATGCGTAGTGGAACTTTTTTTCCTGAGCCCAAATACTATCGGAAAATCGATGGCGCGATATCGGTTAACTTTCGTCATACAAATGGACCCAGGTTAATACACATACATACATCTATTCGTATACGTAAATCTATAAGCAACAGAAAACATCATTAGGGCCGTTCCATTGGTTTATCGAGCTCTGGCTCTGGCTCAAATCTCATTGGAACGATCTGGATCAACTTTATGAGAGCTGGCAGCACTAATAAAAAACATCTGTTTTGTTGAAAATAAGTAGAAACGTACACAAAATTTTAAGATACTGATAGAATTATTAACATTTAAAAAGCATTTAAAAGTCAAACTATTTATTTTCCTTACATCATCTTCAAGTTGTTTACTCTGTCATTGTTTTTGCTTTTAAATATGGCGAAATCTTGTATGTATACACAAATGTACACATATTTAGTTCAGGCTACAATGGCTCAACTATATGGTTCGCTCATCTCACCAGCTGATTTTATTTTTTTCATTTCACTGGAGTAGGGATTGTCAGAAGGAGATGGCAAACTTAAAATGAAACCAACGATTTTACAACATTTTCTTACTACATAAAAATGCAGCTAAGTTTTATGTTTTCACTCCATTCCATTCGTCTAACACCTACATGCTGATTTTGGCAATGTGAACAAAGGTGTGTTGTTGCTGTAGAGATGAGCCAACCATATAGTTGAGCCATGAGTGCTACCAACTCAAAAGTGGTTAGCTGTCAAAAAATCTACTACAGAAAACGAAACGAACAGAACTGCTATACGGATCAGAAATTGAACCAGATAAATATGAGGATCACAACGTTGTTGTTGCATTTGCATGTTAAATTTCTATCCGTATCTCGCTCAAGTCTCAATGGAACGTAACTATTGAGTTGGAAGACGAAAATTGTGTTGCCAAAAAGCCACGAAGTACAAGGTCAAGCATCTGGATCCATTTTAACAAAATCAGCAATACTTGTGCAATAAGTCATTATTGCAAAAAAAGTTATAGAACTAGTGGTAATACGTCCAATTTGTTTCACCATCTAGAACGATCGCATCCAACTGCAAGTGTAGATTCACAAAGCTAGCAAAATAAGATTGATTTTTATATGAAAAAAACATATGAAAATTCATCATTACGTAAAAAGGCTATTGACAGCGCCCTAGTAGGTTTACTCACCGCAGACGTTCGACCTTTTTCCATAGTGAATGACAAAGGGTTTTGTGACTTTGTATATACCCTCCATCCACTTTATAAGCTACCGTCGCGGACAAATCGTTTCGAAGCTATGAAAACAAAATTAAAGCTAATTCTGGATAGTACCGAACATTGCTCCATTACGACTGACGGTTGAACCTCGCTGGCTAACGAAAATTATCTCACAGTAACATGTCATTTTATATGCAAAGATTTTGTTTTGCGATCAGCAGTTTTTTCCACGCAATCATTATTAGAAGAAACAAACCACTCAGCCAAAAATATTTCTGCGTCGTTGCTAAAAGTTTTCGAATCCTGGAAAATATGTGAAAAAGAGCAGCGATTGTCACAGATAACACAAGTGTCACACGATCTGGCAACTACTCATACGTCACAATACAACGCTGCATTCAACACGAGAGTTAGAGTTTGAAATCGCATCCTGACAAAGTCGTACGTGTCGTGAATACGAAAAATAAAAGATTCTGTAAAATTAATTGAATAAAGCTACCGTGTTATTAAAACTAAATCGTTTATCGTTCATTTATTTATAATGGTTTAGTTTCCGTCGTTAATTAGCAAACCGTAAGTAAGTGACAATTTCAGAAGGGGTTGGTGAATTTAAGCTTGAGACTCCGCTGAAAAGTGCCGTTATAAGTGGTAGCAGCCGCTATAGTTGCCACAAACACATACGTAAAACGTTCTTGTTGTATAACCGAACATAAAATGCTAAACGAGAATATATCTAAATTCCAATAAGAAGTCCAAACATTCTAGAAAAAACCAAACGTGTATATAATCGGACTCAGCGTGTGTAGTGTGTGTAATCGTCGTGCGCATATAACGCCGTATAGTACATACACATAACGAAATAAATACATATGTATTTGAATTCCGAACATTTGAAACGCAAATCCAAAGTATATGTGTGAAACGAAAATCGAAGATAAAATATATTTGTCAATTGTACGAGAGAAGTGATCAAAACAAAAACGAAAATGCCTTTAACAAATATGAAAGTGTGCGAATTGAAAAAGAAGTGCCGTGAGGCAGGATTACCATCTACCGGTATTAAGAAACAATTAATTGAACGTTTAACAGAAAATAGTTTCTCGGATAGCGATAATGGCACTGTAGTGTTAAAACGTATCGCATCGCTTGAAAAAACAATTATAGAATTTGTGTCGGAAAATAGAAACACGCGACTCGCGCAAAATTTTAAGCCGCCAATGTCATCGCCACCAATAAGTGCGGTGAAAACAACATCGCAAACTAATCATACATCGACTTGTACATATACGTGCGCACATACGCAAATACCAACGATCATGTTCAATAGTCAACGTTCTTTGTGGACTACCGCGCAAAATCAAACTAGTTTCGGTGATTTAGATTTTTCGCGATCGAGACATGTAACATTTGGGTCGCAATCAACCATGAATCCGCATTCGCAACCGTCAACGTATGTACCCAGTACAACCGCGGGATATACAAGTCTACGATATCCATATGCACCGTATATGCCAGGACATAATGTTTTTCCATCGATGCCGAATTATTATAATCCATTTGATAATGTACGCGATATAGTATAACTTTTACCGTATTTTGACCCTTCGTCAGATAAATCGCTGAATGAGAAGCAATTTATAAACGCGTCGAAAATCTTAAAAACGTATATAATTGGAAAGAAAACACAATTTTGTTTGCCGTTCAACAAAAGATGCGATGATCTGCCAAGTATTGGGTCGAATCTCTGCAAGAATTTTTTTTTCGTGGCCCCAATTTGTGAATCAATTTCTATTCGATTTTCCGTGTCTTGTAAACGAAGCCGATGTGCATATTAAGATGGCACAGACAAAACGTAGTTATAACGAATCCGCTCAAGAATATTATTATCGTATCAAAGAGTATATATTTGTTAAGAGGCGTCACTCGATACTTTGTTGTTGCCAAAGCAACCCTGTCATGTCGAATGTGATTCTCAAGGAAGTTTTGTTTAGTTTTTTTTAATTGAATCCTATATAGTTATGCGGTAAAGTGACTTTGCATAATTACGATTTTTGGAAAGAGAATTAATTAATTAATTTAATACAATCAATAAAATAAACACAAATACCCCACGAAAATATATAGAAGGCGTTTTTATAAATACATCTGATAAAAAAAACCAACGACTACCTTGAGAAAACATCGAGTAATTTGCTTTGGCAACAACAAAAGTATCGAGTGACGCCTCTTGACAAATATATACTCTTTGATCGTATGCTAGCGCTAGGAGCCAAAGGTGGCTTATCCGAGGCAAGCATATGTCGTCACATAATAAATGGAATAAACGATTCCGATCTTCGCAAGAAAATTATTTATATACGCTCTCAACATTTACTCCGTGACATTACGAACTATAATGTTTATCCTAATGTTCCGCCTAAAATCGGGAATAAGGTGCCGCAAGACAAACCACAGAGCCGAAAATTGCCGTCAAATGCAACCGATGTGCAATCAAAGCCGGTATCACTCGAAAAAGTAAAGTGCTACAATTTTTTGAAATTGGGGCATTACTCAATTAATTGTAAAGAGCCCCAACGTAAACCTCGGTGCGAAAAATGTAAACGTACCACACACAAAACCGCCGAATGCTCAATGAAAATAAGCAATCCCGTGAATAAAGTAGAAAACTTTATGCACGATAATAAAATAAATAAAGTGATCAAGGTTAATGAAATTGAAACCGTTGCTTTTGTTGACCCTGGAAGTAGTCATACGTTGATCCGAAAAACCTTCGCGAGTGAACTTGGAAAACCGGTGTAGCACCAAACGATTTTACAGAGCTTTGCTGGTGGACAATACGTGAGTGCCGAAAAATTAAACGCTGTTATTGAAATTGATGATAACAAAATTCCGACAGATATACTTCTAACTGACGATGAATTGTTATGTGAACCGATACTCCTGGGTAGAGATGTTCTTTGCTCAAGAGGCAAACGTTTAGTTATAGAAAAGAATCAGTGTCGCAGCGAACAAATTCGAAACATTAAAATCACTAATAATTTAAATGTGAGGGATCGAAAAAAATTTGAAGAGCTATTAAACAAATATTCCCGCGTGTTTGCAAATAATCTTGCCGAAATCGGAAAATGTGGTATTTCCAAAATGACAATTGAGCTGAATACCGATACGCCGGTATATCTTAAACCTTACCGTGTTCCTTTCGCTAAGCGCGAAATTGTGTCGCAAATCGTAAATGAACTATTACAAAACGAAATTATACGCCCTAGTGAATCTGCGTATGCATCTCCTGTAGTTCTCGTGGAGAAGAGTAATGGCGAACATCGATTATGTGTAGACTACCGTTGTCTTAATAAGGTGACAATAAAAAGACCGTATCTCATGCCGATCATGGAAGAACAATACGCCCAACTATCCGGAAATAAATTTTATACAACACTCGATTTGCGTAGTGGTTATCATCAAATCGAACTTGATGAAAAATCTAAACAGTTTACTGCTTTTGTAACCACCGACGGTCATTATGAGTATAACCGAATGCCGTTCGGATTGGTTAACGCTCCCGCACTTTTTCAGTCCACGATGGACAAAATCATTTCTCAAATGCCGCCAAATGAAGCACTAGCTTACTTGGATGACGTTATCACTCCTAGTAAGACGATCGAAGAAGGACTCGAACGACTCGAGAGATTCCTTAAAATTTTAAAACAAAACGGGCTAACTCTTCGCATGGACAAATGCAGGTTTCTTGAGACAGAAATCGAGTATTTGGGTCATGTAATTAATGAAAACAGTATAACGCCGGGAAAACGGAAATTATCCGCGATTAATGAATTTACTCCGCCGAAAAACGTAACCGAAGTTGCAAGATTTTTAAGACCTACCGGATTCTTCCGAAAATTCGTACCGAATTATTCGCTCATCGCAAAACCGATAACAAGACTCTTACATAAAAGATAAATAAATAATTTCGTATGGGGCGGCACGCAACAACAAGCTTTCGAAACTTTAAAAAAAAAAGCTTGTTAATGAACTCATACTTGTATTATACGATTTAAACGCACAATAGGAAATACATACCGACGCATCTAGTGTTGGTCTCGCAGGTATATTATTGCAATCAAATGATGGTAAAAACTGGAAACCCGTCGCTTATTAAAGCCGTCATTGTACCGACGCCGAAAGCCGCTACCATAGCTACGAGCTAGAAGCGCTTGCCGTAGTAGAAACCATAGTGTACAAGTACAAGTGTGTTGACTTATCTGTCAAGCATTCTGACAGGCACTCGCTGGATTCGGAATGACAGCGAATTCAAAATGGATACCATTACCGAATGCGCCGAATGATTGAAAAATTGAAAAAGTCGATACGATTGGTAGTCAAAAATGTTGTCGTTGAGCCCAAAAATGCGACTCTAGACCTGAGATTTCCATCAGGTGAGCGAGGCTGTTTGTAGTTTTGACGTTTATCGCTTAGTGAACACACTTGTATAGGTACACTATGGTAGAAACTCTAAATCGATTTAGAATGTATGTTCTCGGAAAAAATTTCCGTTTAATCACCGACTGTTCCGCGCTCGCGAAAATGGTGCTGGTGGCTTAGGCTACTAGAGTTTAATTTCGAATGTATCCATCGTCATGGTAGCTTACTATCTCACGTAGACACTCTTAGTCGAAAATCCAACCGATATAGAACCTGCCGGATTTGTAGTAAACGTAACCGCAAATCAGCAAGATTGGCTATTAACTATGCAATTACAAGTCAAATCGTTATGTGAAAATATCCGTATTCTCAAAGTGACTTAAAATCTCCGCACTTAAACCAACTAAAAACCCAATTCGAACTTAAAAATCTCAGATTATTCCGTAAATATCTAGTGAATCAGTGTTTGCTGTACCAAAATCCGTACGCTGGCATGTCGTAAAATCGTGTCATGGTGACTACGGTAATCCCGCTCTCGAAAAGACAATTGAACGTATACAAAAATCATATTGGTTCCCAAATCTCAGACGTTATGTGAAAAGTTATATATCAGCTTGTGTACAATGTTGTTACCAAAAACACCACGCTGGTAAAACTGAAGGTCGTATGCATTTTGGCACAGTAGAACCTATACCTTTCAAATTAATACATATTGACCATATGGGTCCGTTCGTGCGCAGTAAACGTGGTAATACTTAAGTCTTAGCAATCTCTAACGCTTTTTCGAAGTTTCTAATTGTAAAGACCGTACGAAATACTAAAACCGCTTCCGTATTAAACGCAATAAATGAAATGTCGAGTTATTTCGGTTTGCCCAGCCAAATCGTTAGCGATCGAGGAACCGCATTTACCGCGAAAGCATTCGAAACTATTGCAGCCAAAACGGAATTTGTCATATAAAACAGCCATCCGAACACCTCGCGCAAACGGGCAAATTGAACGCGCCAATCAATCAATTTTAAATTTCATCCGTACTACAACCGACAACCCGAAAGACTGGGACTTAGATTTAATAGAACTACAGTGGACTATAAATTCTCAACGCAATTCAACTAAGGATTTTTGCCCAAATGAATTAGTCCTTGACTTTAATCTACGGGATGTAATTCAAAATCAATTACTCGCTACTATTCAAGACGACTTAACCGACGATAAATCTACGATGCCAATGTCTCATAAACGTCAACAAGCCGTAATAAACATAAATAGTGAACGAGCCAAATGGAAAGCTAGATTCGATCGACGTCGTTCTGAACCTACAGTATATAATGAAAATGATCTAGTAGTGCTTGAAAACGAACCTAACGCAACTGGTGAATCATGAAAATTAGAACCACGATATCGAGGTCCGTATATCGTATCCAAAGCTTAGGGTAATGATCGATATCTCATCGCCGACGTACCTGGTATGCAAATTACAAATAAAAAGTTCTGTTCAGTTTATACTTCCGACAAAATGAAGCGTTGGAGCGCTAGTGCCCCTGAGCTAGACGATTCTGATTCGTTCTCGGAAATCGGGGATGATTTGTCGTCAGAATTGGCCGAGCTGTCACACGATCTGGCAACTACTAAAACGTCATAATACAACGCTGCATTCAACACGAGAGTTAGAGTTTGAAATCGCATCCTGACATAGTCGTACGTGTCGTGAATACGAAAAATAAAAGATTCTGTAAAATTAACTGAATAAATCTACCGTGTTTTTAAAACTAAATCGTTTATCGTTGATTTATTTATAATGGTTTAGTTTCCATCGTTAATTGTCCAACCGTAAGTAAGTAACACAAGGTCAGTGATGAAAGCATGCGAGCTTCTACGAAAGGAAAATCTGCCCTGCTTCGCACACTCGCTAAATTTGGTAGTGCAAGATTGTTTATTGTTGGGCTGTATTCAAATTGTTTTAGCAAAATGCAAGCGCATTGTCACGTACTTTAAGAGCAGCACAATTGCATATGCGAAATTTAAGGCGGCACAAAACACAGAAAGAAAATACAGCTTAAAACAGCAAGTGCCTACAAGATGCAACAGCGCCTACGAAATGATCAATCGAATTTTGTTAACCAAGGATGCGATTGGCAAAGTTCTCCTAAACACGGAGAAAGCACCAGCACCGTTAACCGCTGATGAAATCGCAATATTGCGGGATATAAAAGGCTTGTTATCATCATTTCACGAAGCCACCATGCAGTCGTCATCAAATACCACAGTAACAATATCTTTTGTGGTTCCAGCTGTATGTGGAATTTTACATACATCGGAAAATTCAAAAGCTACACTTAAAACTTTTGAAGTCTAAAACATGTACATTCTTGATCGAACGTGTCAACAAAAGACTTTTGTAGTATGAGGAACGCACTATTCCTCAATTAGAAACATTGCTGGACCCCAGATATAAAAAGGTAGGATTCCATTCTCCTGTCAATGCCTAACAAGCTGAAAGGGACCTTCAAAACGAACTGGATCTTTTAAGCACGACAAGTACGTTTACTCACGATATTGGAACTTCAGAGCCGCCAACATATACCGAAAAGCCAGAGTCATCAAATAACTTGCTCCAGTTCTTTGAATCAAATATTGTTAGTTTGTCAAGAGCTAATAGACTTGATGTGGATTTAACCATACGGCAGTATTTGGAAAATGAACATTCTCTTCGTGAAGTAACACTTTACAATACTGGAAGATAATATAATTTGAAGTTTAGGTGAATTTATATGTACATAACTTTATACGAGCAATTCTTGTTTGTTTGTATAGCCGAACGATCTCGGGAACTGCTCAACCGATTTAAATTAAATTTGGCACAGAGATAATGTATCTCCTTCTAAGACTTTCTACCTAGATGTTGCCACTCAGAATGTTTCACAAGGTTGACACCTTTTCGAAATTAAAAAAAATTCCATTAGATATGCCGATATGGGTATCAAACGAAAGGTATTTCACTCCGCATTACAATAGGGAAATTTTTGAGTAGGGTTGTCATTAGGGTTGCCACCTATTCGAAATTTAATAAAATGTCATGAGATATGCCGATATGGGTATCAAACGAAAGATATTTCAATCCGCATTACAATAGGAACATTTTTGAGTAGGGTTTCCAATTAGGGTTGCCAGCCATTCGAAACTAAAAAAGAAAATTGCATGAGATATGCCGATATGGGTATCAAACGAAAGGTATTTCACTCTCATTACAATAGGAACATTTTTGAGTAGGGTTGCCATTTAGAGTTGCCACCTATTCGAAATTAAAAAAAAATTGCATGAGATATGTCGATTTGGGTATCAAACGAAAGGTATTTCACTCCACATTACAATAGGGACATTTTTGAGTGGGGTTGTCATTTAGGGTTGCCACCTGTTCGAAATAAAAAAACGTGCATGAGATATGCTGATATGGGTATTAAACGAAGGGTATTTCACTCCGCATCACAATAGGAAATGTTTTGAGTAGGGTTGCCATTTAGGGTTGCCACCTATTCGAAATTAAAAAAAATTGCATGAGATATGTCGATATGGGTATCAAACGAAAGGTATTTCACTCCGCATAACAATAGGGACATTTTTGAGTGGGGTTGCCGATTTAAATTAAATTTGGCACAGAAATAATGTATCACCTTCTAAGACTTTCTGCCTAGGTGTTGCCACTCAGAATGTTTAACAAGGTTGCCACCTATTCGAAATTAAAAAAAATTGCATTACATATGCCGATATGGGTATTAAACGAAAGGTATTTCACTCCGTATTGCAATAGGGACATTTTCGAGTAGGGTTGTCATTTAGGGTTGCCACCTATTCGAAATTTAAAAAAATTTCATGAGATATGCCGATATGGGTATCAAACGAAAGGTATTTCACTCCGCATTACAATAGGGGCATTTTTGAGTAGGGTTACCAATTAGGGTTGCCACCTATTCGAAACTAAAAAAAAATTGCATGAGATATGCCGATATGGGTATCAAACGAAAGGTATTTCATTCCGCATTACAATAGGGACATTTTTGAGTAGGGTTACCAATTAGGGTTGCCACCTATTCGAAACTAAAAAAATTGCATGAAATATGCCGATATGGGTATCAAACGAAAGGTATTTCATTCCGCATTACAATAGGGTAATTTTTTAGTTGGGTTACCATTTAGGGTTGGGGTAGTTAGACGAAATAATACCCTCCTTACTCATATTATATTAAACTTTACAGGAGAACATTAAAGTTAAAAATCTTCGTAAAAAAATCTTACACATAATTCGACTTAATTTTCAAAATTTCATACACGCTAATAAAATTGAAATGCAATATCAAGGCACCGTGGCAAATTCTAGCAAAATATATTTAAATGCACATTTTTGGCAAATATGAAATGAATAATTGCAATTTCTCACAGATTACTTTTAGAAAGATTTCTCACCGTAGAAAAAAGATATCTCACCAAGGTAATTTTCTACCGTTGAACACTAGAGGCATATGTTCAATTTGAGAACGACATCTAACCATTTAACTACATACCAACATATGGAGCTTAGGGAAGTAAGTTGACATTTAATTAAACTAACTGATAGTTGTCATAACTGATAGTTGTCCATTCGTAAAATTTACAAGTTTTTGGAATGTAATAAAATTGTGAGACTTTCATAGTGTATAACTAAATGTTTGTAATTAATAATTCGGCGCATGAAAATACTCGACCTAAATAACTTAGTTATCGATTTCACTAATTGTCGTAACAATCCCTTATACTATAGGCTGGAATTACTCATTTCAAATTTTTCATTCCAGTTCATTTTGCGGTTAGTGTTTGATATGTTTTTGAAATCTGTTTTTAAATAAATCAAATATTGGTAAGTAAAAATATATAATATATGCGTATATAAAAAAAGTAAAGTTTGATTAAGATCTCAGACTAGTCGTATTAATCACGGAGAGTTTGAACACATTTTTCCCAAAATTCGAAGTCAATTAATCCCTTCACGATTATATTTTAGGACAAAATAAAAAAATGTTCTGGATGAGAGGAAAAGTAATCGGGTCTTTTTGAAAAGTTTTAAATTTCCTCAGAAAATGCAATATTAAGTGGTTATAAAACTTGTATACAGAACTATGTCGGTATATAAAATGCTAAACCGTTAGAAACAAAAAATCCACAACGGCCATCGTAATATTCATAAATTAAAAACCTGGCCCCTTATGGGTTATATAAATAAATTAACGGGTGCTAATCTTCGTCGCTCCTTATAAAATTTTTGCATTGCACTTTCTATTATATTTAACGACCAATTTTTTATATTTAGCATTTTATGTACTGACACACCTTGGCATACAAGTTTTAAGCAATAAATAACTCTAGTTTTGAGAAAGTTTAAATTGTTTTAAAACGGATCATATGGCTGATTTATATCTGTTCTGATTTATTCTAATTCGGATCAATTTTCTATTATGTCTTGAAATAAAATCATGAACGAATTTTATGCATGTTTTGAACTCACCGTAATAAATAAAACAATAAAAACCGTGAAACTGTTTATATTAAGAAAGTTTTTTATGAAAGAAATGAATTAGCTTTTAGTTTTGTTTTTATTTATATACAAAAGTAATATTTAAAACGTTCCTTTTTGTTAATTTTTTTGAAATATGTATATATATACATGTATAAATTGTATTTACATAAATGACTGAAATATACCTGATATTGCTTTTAAATTGGGTAGGCGTTTTACACTTTAAAAAAATTTGGATATATATCGCGATATATCGATACCCTCCCTTTTAAATATCGAAAATATCGAGTATACCGAATATCGATACTTTTGCAGCTCTACTGTACATATCGCGTAACAAATGTTATCAACCACTCTTTGTTTTCCGCAAAAGTAAATTTTGCAATCATATAGGAGTTTCTATCAAATAGTCCGGGTCTACCACGTTATCCCCAAAATCAAAATCCCCAAAACCAAATCCCCAAATCAAAATACCCGTAATCAAAATCCCCAAACTCATAATCCCCGACACAAAATCCCCATTTTATGTGTGAAATAAATTCAAATTAGGTTTAAAATCGCCGCGACCAAAAAAGGCAAATAATCCATACCAACTTTCTGCATAGGCGGTCTTCGGTCGCGCTTATAAAAAATAACCCTGGGCTACGCCATGCCAAGTCCGAGTGTGTGGTATAACCGTGGCTACCGCACGGTGATGTTCATTCTGCGTAGTACCCGCTTCTGTTAGCTTGTTCGAATTAGAGCGACTAGCAGTCCTATATATGGATAAGTAAAAATATGTATTGCCAAAACGTGAATATATAGTTATACATACATAAATATGAATGAAAGAGGAAAGAGATATTGCTATTTTTTACACGGTCATGATGTCTATCATAGCACTGGGATTTTGTGTTTGGGGATTTTGATTTTGGGGATTTTGATTTTGGGAATTTTGATTTTGTGGATTTTGAATTTGGGGATTATGTATGTGTTTGCGTATTTTTTTTCTTTGGGGATTTTGTGTTTGGGTACTTTTTTTTTTTGGGGATTTCGTGGTACTCCCAATTGTCCACCATCTGACAATAGCTACTCTGCTGTGTTCCGGCTTCTTCCTTGAGTGATATTACTTGTTAACGCCATTCTATTTAATGTGAGAAATTGGTTATGTCGAGAAACATGAAATAAAGTAGGTAAAAACCTGCAAAATAATGACTTTTAGAAGCAGTTAAACAAAAAATAAATGTAAGGCGCGATAACCTCCGAAGGCCGAGCTTCTCTTCCAATTTGCGTCGTGCTCCTCTTGATTTTCCCTACAAATTGGCCGGATGGGACCTACATGTTTTATTCCGACTCCGAACGGCATCTGCAAGGCAGATGAGTTTTCACTGAGAGCTTTTCATGGCAGAAATACATCCGGAGCGCTTGCCAAACACTGCCGAGGGGCGACCCCGCTTAGAAAAATTGTCTTCTAATTTAAAAACCTTATTTCTAAAATTTTGATGTTGCTTTGCCCGGGGTGGGAACCCAGGGCATACGGTGTGGTAGGCGGAGCACGCTACCATCACACCACGGTGGCCGCCACCGTTAGTATACGGAATTTGTTTATTTTTGGGATTCCTTTTATGCTTATCGCATTTTTTAGGTTTTGTTAAGGTATGCTGCCACCTTTCTACTATTAAAACGAAATTTAAATGTCAACTACTTCGAGTCGTTAAAACTAAGTTAGTGAATAGTACAATCGATAAGGCAAGCAGCAAAATCCTTAATTAAAATCCCGACAAATCGCATCATTATAAGTTAGTGAATTCCACTACACGGCCTGTACTTTTTACTCATATGTATGTATTTGTACATCCATGTGCTTCATTTATTAAGTACGTCATGCTTTTTATACTCGGTTGAGCAGAGCTCACAGAGTATATTAACTTTGATTGCATAATGGTTGGTTGTACAGGTATAAAGGAATCGAGATAGATATAGACTTCCATATATCAAAATCATCAGTATCGAAAAAAAATTCGATTGAGGCATGTCCGTCCGTCCGTCCGTCCGTCCGTCTGTCCGGTAACACGATAACTTGAGTGAATTTTGAGGTATCTTGATGAAATTTGGTATGTAGGTTCCTGGGCGCTCATCTCAGATCGCTATTTAAAATCAACGATATCGGACAATAACCACGCCCACTTTTTCGATATGGAAATTTCGAAAAATCGAAAAAGTGCGATAATTCATTACCAAATACGCATTAAGCGATGAACGCAGAATAGAAAACTAGTAAAATTTTGGACAATGGGCGTGGCACCGCCCACTTTTAAATGAAGATAATTTAGAAGTTTTGAAAGCTGTAATTTGGCAGTCGTTGAAGATATCATGATGAAATTTGGCAGGAACGTTACTCTTATTACTTTATGTCTGCTTAATAAAAATTAGCAAAATCGAAGAACGACCACGCCCACTTTTTAAAAAAAATTTTTTTTAAATTCAAATTTTAAAAGAAAAGTTAATATCTTTACAGCGTATAAGTAAATTATGCCAACATTCAACTCCAGTAATGATATGGTGCAACAAAATACAAAATTAAAAGAAAATTTCAAAATAGGCGTGGTTTCGCCCTTTTTCATTTAATTTGTCTAGGATGCTTTTAATGCCATAAGTCGAACAAAACAAAGGTAGAGGCTTAGCTCCTAGGACAATAACTGTTTTCTGTGAAAAAGGGCGAAATCGGTTGAAGCCACTCCCAGTTTTTATACACAGTCGATCGTCTGTCCTTCCGCTCGGCCGTTAACACGATAACTTGAGCAAAAATCGATATATCTTTACTAAACTCCGTTCACGTACTTATGTGAACTCACTTTGTATTGGTGTAAAAAATGGCCGAAATCCGACTATGACCACGCCCACTTTTTCGATATCGAAAATTACGAAAAATGAAAAAAATGCCATAATTATATACCAAATACAAAAAAAGGAATGAAACATGGTAATTTTATTGGTCTATTGACGCAAAATATAACTTTAGAAAAAAACTTGGTAAAATGGGTGTGACACCTACCATATTAAGTAGAAGAAAATGAAAAAGTTTTGCAGGGCGAAATCAAAAGCCCTTGGAATCTTGGAAGGAATACTGTACGTGGTATTACATATATAAATAAATTAGCGGTACCCGACAGATGATGTTCTGGATCACCCTGGTCCACATTTTGGTAGGTATCTCGAAAACGCCTTCATATATACAACTAAGGGCCACTCCCTTTTAAAACCCTCATTAATACCTTTAATTTGATACCCATATCGTACAAACACATTCTAGGGTCACCCCTGGTCCACGTTTATGGCGATATCTCGAAAAGGCATCCACATATAGAACTAAGGCCCACTCCTTTTTAAAATACTCATTAACACCTTTCATTTGATACCCATATCGTACAAACAAATTCTAGAGTCACCCCTGGTCCACCTTCATGTCGATATCTCGAAAAGGCATCCATCTATAGAACTAAGGCCCACTCCCTTTTAAAATACTCATTAACACCTTTCATTTGATACCCATATCGTACAAACAAATTCTAGAGTCACCCCTGGTCCACCTTTATGGCGATATCTCGAAAAGGCGTCCACCTATAGAACTAAGGCCCACACCCTTTTAAAATACTCATTAACACCTTTCATTTTATACCCATATCGTACACAAAAATTCTAGAGTCACCCCTGGTCCACCTTTATGGCGATATCTCGAAAGGGCATCCACCTATAGATCTAAGGCCCACTCCCTTTTTAAATACTTCATTTGATACCCATATCGTACAAACAAATTCTAGAATAACCCCTGGTCCACCTTTATGGCGATATCTCGAAAAGGCGTCAACCTATAGAACTAAGGCCAACACCCTTTTAAAATACTCATTAGCACCTTTCATTTGTTACCCATATTGTACAAACGCATTCTAGAGTCACCCCTAGTCCACGTTTATGGCGATATCCCGAAAAGGCGTCCACCCATAGAACAAAGGCCCACTCCCTTTTAAAACACTTATTACACTTTTCGTTTGACACCCATATTGTACAAACGCATTCTAGAGTCAACCCAGGTCCACTTTTATAACGATATTCCGAAATGCGTCCACCTATAGAACTTAGGCCCACTCCCTTTTAAAATACTCATTAACACCTTTCATTTGATACCAATATAGTACAAACAAATTCTATAGTCACCCCTGGTCCACGTTTATGGCGATATCTCGAAAAGGTGTCCACATATAGAACTAAGGCCCACGTCCTCTTAAAATACTCATTAATACCTTTTTTTTTGATACCCATATCGTACAAAATAAATTCTAGAGTCACCCCTGGTCCACCTTTATGGCGATATCTCGAAAAGACGTCCACCTATGGAACTTAGGCCCACTCCCTTTTAAAATTATCATTAACACATTTCATTTGATACCCATATCGTACAAACAAATTCTCGAGTCAGGCCTGGTCCACCTTTATGGCGATATCCCTAAATGGCGTCCATCTATAGATCTGTGGCCCACTTCCTCTTAAAATACTCTTTAATACCTTCCATTTGATACACATGTCATACAAACACATTCCAGGGTTACCCTATGTTCCTTTTACAACATGGTGATTTCCCCTACTTTGTCTCCACAGCTCTCAACTGAGTATGTAATGTTCGGTTACACCCGAACTTAGCCTTCCTTACTTGTTAAATTTCGGTTCGGTTTTTCACTGCGAGTTTAGAATGCGGCAGCAATTGACTACAGTTTAATCCTGTCACTTGGATCGCTTGACTTAAGTTGAGCAGCTTAATTTTATGTTATCGACCAAAGTGGCAATGTTAAACTCTAACCAGCTTTTAGAGTTCAAACACTCCCTGAAAGGCCAGGTCTTACTTTGTAAAAACGCAAAAAACAAAGAATTGTAGTAGCCTTCGACATAATAAATAACATGATATATTTATATGTTTCCAACTCGAACCCTTTATTTTTTCGACTGACTTTTTTTTTTCTTCATTTGAAGTCTTGTCTTAAAACAATCTCTTTGAATACACAATTCATTTATAAAAGGTTGAAGAGTTAAAGTTACAGTGCCACAATTCGGCCATCCTGATTTGCAATCGCCCCGATTGCTTCCAAGTCTTTATTTACCCACCATGATTTCAGTTTCGCCTCTTCCCACACACCCTCGTACGGTATCTGACTAACACGGAGCCCTTCAACATCAGTTACCAAATATCGGTCATTGGGCACAACTTTGGATACTCGATACGGCCCTTTATATTTAGGAATCATTTTCTTACAAGCTCCCGAATCACTAACGACATTTTTAACAACCACGAAATCTCCTTCCCTATAAATGTTCGAAGCCCTATTGCGATCTTTTCGATTTTTATTGTACTTTTGACATTTTTTAATATTCTCCGCTGCCTTTGAACATGCATTCCCCGTATATCGCTCCTCTTCATGCAAGCAAAACTCTTCCCTGCAAAAATTGTTGGATTACGTGTTCCATTTTCTTCATGTTGGAGTACTCTAACAATACTCCTTTGCAATGCGTTTGCAGACCACCATCAGCCGATCATAGCTTGTTTTTTAACGACAGTGATCACGACACGATGACGATCGAACAGAGTTGCCAAGAGTAAAATATTGCTTGCAAATAACTAATAATAAAATTTTACTTTGGCAACTCTGATAAAATGCAACAGCGCACTGGTTTTATGTATACTACCCAACAAAAAACGCGAGTACTCCATAAATAATGTAAGGAATATTCCTTTGGGAGTATAGGAGTGTTCCAAAACTAATCTGTATTCATACAAAAAATGTGCTCCAATTAACATTGCGATGTCCTAGGAGAGGAGTAGGTGATCCCACTCTCGCTTTGTTTGTGAGTATTCCATAGAGTACATACGTGAGAGTACTTTCGTTTGACGTGGCGCTGATCCAGGAGCCGTGGCTCTCATCGGGAGGAAAGGTTTCTGGACATAGCGCGCGCAGGTTTGGCGTTTACTACGCGCAAACGGAAGGACGGGTGCGAGCTGTAGTAATGGTAAGGAAACAGCTGCATTCATATATGCTGCCTAATTACACCACTGAGGACCTCGTAGCGGTGGCCGTTGAGCAAAAGAATAAGCAGGCATGTATCCTGGCGTCCTGCTACATGGCCCATGCTGCGGAGGTTCCCCCGATGGAGTGCAAAAGGCTAGTACAGGAGGAAGGGCGCAAAGGGCAGTTGGTCATAGGCGCAGATGCAAATGCGCACCACAATGCATGGAGAGGAGCAGATACGACCGAGAGAGGCGAATCGCTAATTTGTTACATCCTGCAAACCAATTTGCAGATAGCCAACAGGGGAAATGTCCCTACATACGTTCTGGATATTACATTGAGCTCCGAGCGTGATATATCAAGGTATGATTGGATGGTTCTTGATAGACCATCCTTCTCCGACCATGCGTATATCAGCTTCAGCATCCTCCTAAAGAGGGTAGAGAAGGGAGGAACGTTTAGAAACCCTAGGTCAACGAACTGAACTAAATTCCAAAAATAGGTTGAAAAAAAACTGGGACATCCCAAAGAAATTGCCAATGTGGAGGAACTGGAGGATTTGAATGAATTCCTAACAAGGACGCTTATGACTGCGTATACCAAAGCTTGCCCTCTTAAAAGACTCAGAGGAAAAGCAAAGCCACCATGGTGGAGCAATGAGCTGAGTCTTCTAAGAAGACAGGTAAAACAAATGTTTAAGCTAGAAAAGACCACGGAAAGCGAAGCGTGTCGGGACGAGTACAGGGATCTACTGAGGATCTACAGGCGTGAAATTTTCAGGGCGAAGAGAATCTCATGGAAAAGTTTCTGTACGGACGTAGAGTGCTCCAGCGAAACAGCAGGGTTGAAAAAATTCCTAGCAAGGGGAAACATAGTCCAGGGACTAATAAAGAAAGAGAACGGGGAATGGTCAAGTAATAGTGAGGAATCCCTTGATGTGCTTCTTGACACACATTTCCCATCGAAAGGCGGTTTAGAAGAGCCAGCAGACATCACTCACACTTCGATCACGGAGCGGGTAGTGCTGGGCTTGGTGACCGATACAAAGATCGAATGGGCAGTGAAAACGTTTTCTAAGTTTAAATCGCCGGGCCCAGAGGGTATATTCCCGGCCATGCTACAAGTTCCAAGTATGGCGGTCGTGGAATGGCTTGAAATAATAAGGCTGATCATTTACCGCACTCTTGGAGAACTGCTCGTGTAGCTTTCCTACCAAAGGCGGGGAAGATCGGTCACGTGTACCTCAAAGACTATAGACCCATTAGCTTAACATCATTTCTGCTCAAAACCTACATAAACTCCAACGTGGATGAAAAGCTGCCCTCCACAACACAGCATGAGTACACCAAAGGCAAGTCGGTAGACACCGCATTACATAGGGTGGTAATAAGCATAGAGAAATCCCTGGAATATAAGGAGTATGCTCTAGGAGTCTTCTTGGACATTGCCGGGGTGTTCAATAATGTTTCTAAATGGGCGATTATGGATGGTCTTAATTACATTAAAGTACATCCCGCCTTAATCAGATGGATCAGCTGCATGTTAAATTGCAGGAAGATTACATCACAATGGGGATTGTACGAGGCCACGAAATCAGTGGACAGGGGCACGCCGCAGGGAGGGGTGCTATCACCTCTGCTCTGGACGCTGGTCATCAACCAACTGCTGAGGCGATTCGATGAGGCACCCGTAAAGCTTACGGCTTACGCAGATAACGTTGCAATTGTCATAAGTGGAAAGTGCCTTCCAACGATTAGTTCCTTGATGGATCGGGCGCTTCGGGATATTCATACCTGGGCATCTAATATCGGGTTGAAAGTCAATGCGGAGAAGACGGATATGGTCTTGTTTACAAAGAGGTACAAGGTCCCAAATTGGACCAGGCCTAAGTTAGGAGGGGTGACCTTACAGGAAAAACCTTGCATAAAATATCTAGGAATAATCCTAGACAGTAAGCTGTCATGGAAGCTCAACGTGGAGGAGAGGATCAAGAAGGCCTCCCGGCACTCTATGCATGTAAAAGAATGCTGGGGTGTACGTGTGGCTTATCGCCCTCTCTTTCTCATAGGGGTTTTACAGCGATTGTAAGCCCCATTCTATACTATGGAGTTCTTGTTTGGTGGAGTATGCATACTATCGATGCTTAGCATTACGGGAGCCCTGAAAACAACCCCGACGGCTGCACTGCATGCCATTCTGCACATTCCACCTGTAGACCTGGTAGCAAAGAACATGGCATTAACAACCGCAACCAGGCTCGGTGCCTCGGGGCAGCTTGAGCGCCGACCATATGGCCATATTAGTATAGCTTCGAGGGAAATCGTAAGGCCACAATAGAGGTGGACGGTTGGCGCAAGTGTGCGCAAATGGCGGACGAGGCGATACATGTGTACACAGATTGTTCCAAAGTAGTGGAAGGAGTAGGGTCTGCGATATACTGTGCTGATCCGGAAATAAGCAGATCCTACAGGATGCCGGATTACTGTAGCGTGTTCCAAGCGGAAATATTAGCCGTAACCAAAGCAGTAGAAAGCCTGGAAAAGAATAGCTTAAGCTGCAACCGTGTTAACAGTTATATTGACAGTCAAGCAGCAATTAAGGCAATAATCTCGCATAGCACAGCATCTAAATGCATGTTAGAGTGTAAGCAGTATCTGGAGAGAATCGGGACAGGGATAAGCACACATCTCTATTGGGTCCCAGGGCATATGGGAATAGATGGGAATGAAAAAGCGGTCGAACTAACTAAAAAGGGCGCATCCCTTGAAGCTTGCTGGGCGAGGTTAAGCGAAGGCGAGAGGTGGACATGATCGACCAAGCGGGAAAGGCGTGGGTTCAAGCGCGGGGCTGTAAAGTGTCGGAGATTATGTGTAGGTCTTACAACCTTAGACTAGCAAAGTTCCTTCTATCATTAACAAGAAAGGACTGTAGACTCTTGACTGGTATTCTGACTGGACACTGCCTTCTGGCGTCACATGCCTTTAAATTAGGCTTGGTCAGTGATAGTAGATGTACGAAGTGCGGGTTGGAGGAGGAAACGATCGAGCACGTTCTGTGCTCGTGTCCTGCACTTGCCAGGCTAAGACTTCAGCTATTAGGAGTGATACAGCTGTCAGATCTAGAAGCAGCAAGTGGCTTAAATCCTAGGAAGCTTCTAGTATTTGCCAAGAGGACGGAGTTATTTTATAACATAGGCCCTGGTTTTTGATAGGGTTTTTCAGTTTGGTAGTTAAAACAAACTTCTGGTAATACTACGGACTCAATCAGTCTATGTGAGGTCCTCATGGACCGGCCCGTTCAACCTTACCTAAATCTAACACTTTGGCCGCTTAAGCTGAGATGGTGAGCAAAATTTAATCGAACAAAGTTTCAAGGATAAGTCGAAAAAATTTTGAAAAATCAATGATAGTTTTGAGAGGCCTATAACATACACTATGTAAGACTAAAATTGATTGGGCTTTGAAGCTAATTCCTCGAAAAAATTCAAAAAACTCTAAATGAAAAGATGGGAGTTTTAGTAAAGCTTTTGAATTGTTTCCAAAAAATTTCTAAGATTGGTTTGAATAGTGTCAGTAACACCGTTCATGGGAGTTTTTTCTTAAATTATCGAGAACTAATTTTTTGTGGTCGCTGCTGTAGATATATGAAGCAGTTCGCGTTTAACGGCACACTAGTTTTTGCAGTTTCAAAACATGAAGACCTCACAAGCCAAACAAATTTATTATCTGCTCATGTTGCTTTATACCACTGTTTATACGACTGTTTTTACAAGTATAAAGGAATCGAGATAGATATAAATCATCAGTATCGTAAAAAAAATTGATTGAGCCATGTCCGTCCGTCCGTCCGTCCGCCCGTTGACACGATAACTTGAGTAAATATTGAGATATCTTCACCAAATTTGGTACACGAGCTTATCTGGACCCAGAATAGATTGGTATTGAAAATGTGCGAAATCGGATGATAACCACGCCCACTTTTTATATATATAAAATTTTGGAAAACACAAAAACCTCATTATTTAGCAAATAATACACGTAGAATGTTGAAATTTGACATGTGGACTGATATTTGGACTCTTGATAAAAATTTTAAAAAGTTTTTTAAATGATCGCAACTCCGCCCACTTGTGATTAAATCAATTTTAAAAATATTATTAATCATAAATCAAAAATCTTTAAACCCATTGTAACAAAATTCGGCAGAGAGGTTTCCTTTACAATAAGGAATGCTTTGAAAAAAAAATTTACGAAATCGGTTAAGGACTACGCCCACTTTTATATAAAAGATTTTTAAAAGGGTCGTGGACGAATAAAATTAGCCATATCCTTGCAAAAAAAAGCTTAATATAATGGTATTTCATTTCCCAAGTGGATTTATAACAATAAATAGGATAAACTTCAAATTTCTAAAAATGAGAGTGGCACCGCCCCTTTTATGACTAAGCAATTTTCTATGTTTCGGGAGCCATAACTCGAAGAAAAATTAATGGATCGTAATAAAATTGGGTACACATATTTTCCTTATAGCAGAAAATATTCCTAGTAAAAATGGACAGGATCGGTTAAAGACCACGCCCACTTTTATATAACAAAATTTAAAAGGGTCGTAGACTAGAATAATAAGCTATGACTTGGCAAAAAATAGTTTTGAATCAATGATATTTCACTTATCAAGTTTTATTGTAAGAGGAAATGGGCACACATTTTTTTTTAAACGGACGGTGCCACGTGTTATGTAGAAAAGTAATTTATTTGAAATGAAATATACAATTAAAGCTCACGCTGAATATGTATATAATGTTCGGTTATACCCGAACTTAGCCTTCCTTACTTGTTTTTTATTGATATTAGCGAAAATTTGCAAAGTTTACAAACGGCGATGGTTACTGAACTCAAAATCTCCAACATTCATACTGTATAATAGTGTAAAGACAGATGCCTTTAACCACTCAGCCTTATGAATGCCCGGCTGCTCGCTTTGCAATTGGTCTCTAACGCCCCGATTCTAGTGTGGTAACAACATTCTTTACCACGGTAACGAAATCATGTGGAAACTTTTACACCCTTTTGGTATTCTATCCGCGAAAGTAGCCGGATAATTTTTTACCCACAAAAGTAGGTGGTTACATCGAAATAACCAAACAACAGCTGTTGTTTAGAAAAACGCAAAACTGAAAAATAAAGAATTGTAAGCGCAAATAAGTAAAGATAATAGTAAAATAGTTTTGCCTCTTGCTATATATTATATATTTGTTTACATTATGTACTTTCACAGAATAAATTACAATATAACTACGTAAAATCTTATGCATGTATGTACATATATACACATCGTTTCGTTTATTTGTTAACCTCGTATCTACGAGTGACACATTTTCGGTAAAGCCATGGCGGAACCATACAAGGTGACTGCATGGTGACATACCTACAAACATAAATAAAAATTCCATGTACTTTGTTTTTGTAAATTCGATGGACGAATGTCAAAATCTGACTGCGCCGGAAGTTGATGTATCAAATCAAATAAAAAAGTTTCTATTCAGCTGTCGCATGCTGCCATTTTGTATCGTTCCGCCATGGATAAAGCGAAGAAAACCAACTTTTAAATTTCGCCACAGACATTGGTGAGTTTTTCGATGATGACAGCGTTACCACTTTGGCCAGAATCGCGAATAAAAGAACTGGAAACGATTTTCGGTTACATAATGTTCTGGGGACTATTTTACCGGTAACGCTCAGAATCGGCCCGTAAGTATTGCCTTTTGTTGCTATTCCTTTATTCACCATTTAGGTACATACTAATTCTATATGTTTTTTAATTATTAGAGCTTAGTAAAATTAGATTTTTATAGTAGTACAGTACTTCCGCTATTCACTGTTATATCAATATTATTAACTGTATTTAATTAGCGAGACATGCTCATATTGCTTTATACAATTTTTTTTGTTATTGATATTAGAGAAAAATTAATTAGCGAGACAATTGTATAAAGCAATATGAGAGTTTTCTTAAAAATGTTGTTCAATATCTTATATATTATTTCTAATTGTTGTTTTTATGTACAGGTCCCCTTTTCGCTCTTAATTGGAATCCAAATCTATAAATAAAGTTTTGGTTGTAAAAATGGAGATTCGTGTTATTCTCGGAGAGGACCACAAATTTTCCATAGAGATTTTCTCTCAAACTCTCCAAGAGCCATCTCATTTATTTATTACTAGCAGGGTAACCGACGTTGTTTGGGATGCGTATTTATATTAAAGTGGCCCTTATTTTTTTTTTTTGTTAATTTTATTTATTGTATGTGTACGACAACCAATCGCACACCTACCAAAGCATCGCAGTACACACGAAAACTTTGCGCCACCTGTCAGCGAATAGATAAACCGAATTGCACCAAAAGGTTTAAGTCCCTTATTAACGCGTGTAAAAGGTTTAAAATCTTAGATAAAAGTATTTCATAATGTAGGTAAATTTAAAGATTTTGGAGCAAATACATTTTAACCGATAACTCAGTTATCGATTAATTTATCGAAATATCACAAAATTCAAATGAAACCCGTGACCTTCCTCTATTGTTTGATGCCCATATTGTACGCATATTTAGAGGTTTTAGGTAACCTCATTTTAACCGATTATCGTAATATGGCAGCGTGAAATAATTTTTTTTGGTACGCCACTGTATCTATTCATGAATTTGATTTTTAATTTATATGAAATTGAAAAAAAAACTTTGCAAAGGCATTCTTTGATATTTGTTTGGAAACTAAGTGCATTTTCCTTCTTTCAAAAAAAACTCCTTAAAAGTAGCTTAATTATAGCTTAAACAACTATATCTTTTTTGTTTCTCACGCGATTTTAATGAAATAAGTTCTAGATTCCCTTCTGGATTAGAGGCTATCCATCTATGAAAGTCTCATAAAAATCCATTCGTTAGTTTCCGAGATTATCGATATCATACAGACAAACAGACAAACAGAAAAAAGTGGTGCCGATGGATCCTACGACATTCCAAACGTCAAGTACACTCATTTTTTTTAGAAATCTTGGATGTACAGACACGAAATTCTAGAGATTTATTATAGTATAGATTATCAAAATGAAATATGATTTTGATTACCTTTGACTATTAGGCCGACAGAGTGGTCGCTATAAGCTATGCCGGGCGAAAAGCAATTTTTATTTTCATATATATTACAAACTTCAAACGTTTCACTCTGAGATCTTTCACATTTTTACATAAGATTTAATTTTCATGACTTTCTATCTTTATATTGTAGCAAATCTTCTCGCTTCCACTCTGCCGTCAGCCTTAAAGTTATTATTATACTCAGAGTGCTTTGCACACAGAGTATTTTAACTTTGGTAACATAACGGTTGACCGTAACAGGATGAATAAAGGAATTAATTTAACCATGTCCTTCCGTCTGTCTATGCACACGATATCTTGATTAAACACTGAGATATCTTTTTAAAATTTGGTATATGGGTTCCTTGTAACTCATCGTCCATCGCTGTTTAAAATGGGCGAAATCAAATGACATATTTTTATATATGTATATACCATTTTGGAAAACACAAAAAAACTGATTATTTAGTAAATAATACAACTAGAATGTTGAAATTTGACGTGGTCTGATATTCAGGCCCTTGATAAAAATTAAAAAAAAAATGTTTGAAAAATTGGCGCCCATTTGTGATAACATCAATTTTACAAATATGATTAATCATAAATTAACAAGTAAGGAAGGCTAAGTTCGGGTGTAACCGAACATTACATACTCAGTTGAGAGCTATGGAGACAAAATAAGGTAAAATCACCATGTAGGAAAATCAACCTAGGGTAACCCTGGAATGTGTTTGTATGACATGTGTATCAAATGGATGGTATTAAAGAGTATTTTAAGAGGGAGTGGGCCATAGTTATATAGCTGGACGCCATTTAGGGATATCGCCATAAAGGTGGACCAGGGCTGACTCTAGAATTTGTTTGTACGATATGGGTATCAAATGAAAGGTGTTAATGAGTATTTTAATAGCTGGGCGCCTTTTCGAGATATCGCCATAAAGGTGGACCAGGGGTGACTCTAGAATTTGTTTGTACGATATGGGTATCAAATGAAAGGTGTTAATTAGTTTTTAAAAGGGCGTGGGCCTTAGTTCTATAGGTGGACGCCTTTTCGAGATATCGCCGTAAAGGTGGACCAGGGTGACTCTAGAATTTGTTTGTACGATATGGGTATGAAATGAAAGGTGCTAATGAGAATTTTAAAAGGTAGTGGGCCTTAGTTCTATAGGTGGACGCCTTTTCGAGATATCGCCATAAAGGTGGACCGGGGGCGACTCTATAATGAGTTTTTACGATATGGGTATCAAATTAAAGGTATAAATGAGGGGTTTAAAAGGGAGTGGTGGTAGTTGTATACGTGAAGGCGTTTTCGAGATATCGACCAAAATGTGGACCAGGGTGACCCAGACCATTATCTGTCGGGTACCGTTAATTTATTTATATATGTAATACCACGAACAGTATTCCTGCCAAGATTCCAAGGGCTTTTGATTTCGCCCTGCAGAATTTTTTCATTTTCTTCTACTTAATATGGTAGGTGTCACACCCATTTTACAAAGTTTTTTTCTAAAGTTATATTTTGCGTCAGTAAACCAATCCAATTACGATGTTTCATCCCTTTTTTCATATTTGGTATAGAATTATGGCATTTTTTAATTTTTCGTAATTTTCGATATTGAAAAAGTGGGCGTGGCATAGTCGGATTTCCGCCATTTTTCATACCAATATAAAGTGACTTCAGATAATTTCGTGAACTGAGTTTAGTAAAGATATATCGATTTTTGCTCAAGTTATCGTGTTAACGGCCGAGCGGAAGGACAGACGGTCGACTGTGTATAAAAACTGGGCGTGGCTTCAACCGATTTCGCCATTTTTCTCACAAAACACAACATATCGTCCTAGAATCTAAGCCCCTACCATATTTCACAAGGATTGGTAAATTTTTGTTCGACTTATGGCATCAAAAGTATCCTAGACAAATTAAATGAAAAAGGGCGGAGCCACGCCCATTTTGAAATTTTCTTTTATTTTTGTATTTTATTGCACCATATCATTACTGGAGTTCAATTTTGACATAATTTACTTATATACTGTAAAGATATTAAATGTTTTTTTTAATTTGACTTAAAAAAAATTTTTTTTTTTAAGTGACCGTGGTCGTTCTCCGATTTTGCTAATTTTTACTAAGCATACATATAGTAATTTCATCAGGATATCTTCAACGACTGCCAAATTACAGCTTGCTAAACTTCTAAATTACCTTCTTTTAAAAGTGAGCGGTGCCACACCCATTGTCCAAAATTTTACTAATTTTCTATTCTGCGTCATAAGTTCAACTCACCTACAAAGCTTCATCGCTTTATCCATCTTTGGTAATGAATTATCGCACTTTTTCGATTTTTCGAAATTTTCGATATCGAAAAAGTGGGCGTGGTTATAGTCCGATATTGTTCATTTTTAATAGCGATCATGAGTGCCCAGGAACCTACATACCAAATTTCATCAAGATACCTCAAAATTTACTCAAGTTATCGTGTTAACGGATGGACGGACGGACATGGCTCAATCAAATTTTTTTTCGATACTGATGATTTTGATATATGGAAGTCTATATCTATCTCGATTCCTTTATACTTGTACAACCAACCGTTATCCAATCAAAGTTAATATACTCTGTGAGCTCTGCTCAACTGAGTATAAAACCCGTTAAACGTTTCATAACAGAGGGAGATTTTAGAGAGCCTTTATTAAAAAAAACTGCTTCGAAGAAAAATTTACGAAATCGGTTTAAGACAACGCCCACTTTTATATAATAGATTTTCAAAATGGTCGTGGATGAATAAAATAAGCTATAGCTTTGAAAAAAAAGCTTTACATCAATGGTGTTTCATTTCAAGTAGAATTATGACAAAAAAAGGAAGAAGTTTAAATTTTTGTTAGTGGGCGTGACACCGTTCCTTTTATGACCAAACAATTTTCTGTGTTGCGAGGGCCATAACTCGAAGGAAAAATTAACATATCATAATAAAACTGAGGATACAGACTTTCCGTATGGCAAGAAATTTTTTGTAATAAAACGGGATCGATTAAGGACCACGCTCACTTTTATATTAAAGATGTTTAAAAGGGTTTAAGACTAGAATAATAAGTATATCTAAGCGAAAAACAGTTTTGTTTTTATGATATTTCACTTACCAAATTTTATTGTAAGAGGAAATTTGGAGACATTTTTTTTTATGAAAAAGTAATACTAATCACATCTTAAATTTTCAAAAGATTTATTTAATCATTTGAAAAGTCACTGGCCAACAAAACCACAAGTTAATTTGGATCATTTTCTACTTTCGCCCTATAGATGGCAGCAATAGTACGCTGACCTACACCATTCCCATTACATATGCCACCGATACCGAACCCTATTTCCATAATCTTACAGTACGAATTTATTTGCCCAAAAGTAATAAGATTGCGTTCGTTGGTGAATCCAATCGAATGGATTATCTTCAATGTGCAGCAATCCAACTTCTATCAGGTGTTCTATAATGAGAAAACTTTATTTAACATACAAAAGGCTCTATTCCAACTAGAACGTTGTGGTATACCAAACACAAATCGTGCGCAACTAATAGATGATATGTTTAATTTTGCTAGAGTTGGCAAAATGGACTGTGAAACAATTTTCCGGGTTTTGGAGTATTTAGCAAATGAAAGAGATTATTTGCCTTGGTGTGCAATGTTTTCTAATTTACGACACTTTTCATCTCCATTAAAGTTGCGCCAACAAAACGATCTCGGAGGTTATTTGAATAATACCATGAACACTGATTATAAGTATTTAGAATTTGCGAGGACCAATGACACCATTCTCGGTATTTACAATCGCAATAAAGTCATTATTTGGGCATGTAAGTATCATCTATTCGATTGTGAAAAGTTGACACAAAAGCTATTCGACGATTTAAAAATCTCGGGCGAAAAACCAATGCCAGATTTTCGTGAAGCACTTTATTCCAGTGCGATGGGAAATGGTATTATTGCCTTATATCAAACACTAAAGAAATGCTTTGATGAAGAAACTTTAAACAGTGTAAAGCAGAAATTGGTAAGAGTAATGGGTTGTACGACATATTTCTTCCGCCAACATTATAATCAAATTTTGGAAGGGAATATTTCTAAAGAATATGCAACTATCGCTATAATGCCAATGTATACACAACATTTTGAAAACGTGGAAGCAGTCTTTATCATGCTGTCTAATTCTATCGAAAGACTAGCAGAAACGTAAGTATTACTTACAATTGTTTTTGTTTTATCGGCCTATTGATAAAATATTCAAGGTTCGAAACGAGCTGAAGGCCAGAACAATAATTTTTTATACTCAGAGTGCTTTGCACACAGAGTATATTAACTTTGATTGGATAACGGTTGGTTGTACAGGTATAAAGGAATCGAGATAGATATAGACTTCCATATATCAAAATCATCAGTATCGAAAAAAAAATTTAATTGAACCATGTCCGTCCGTTCGTCCGTATGTCCGTTAACACGATAACTTGAGTAAATATTGAGATATATTCACTAGAGTACACGAGTTTATCTGGACCCAGAATAGATTGGTATTGAAAATGAGCGAAATCGGATGATAACCACGCCCACTTTTTATATACATATCATTTTGGAAAACACAAAAAACCTTATTATTTAGTAAATAATACACCTAGAATGTTGAAATTTGACAAACAGACTGATATTGAAACTCTTGACAAAAATTTGGAAAATTTTTTTTAAATGGGCGTGGCACCGCCCACTTGTGATAAAATGAATTTTACAAATATTATTATTCATAAATCAAAAATCGCTAAACCTATCGTAACAAAATTCGGCAGAGAGGTTGCCTTTACTATAAAGAATGCTTTGAAGAAAAATTAACGAAATCGGTCAAGGACCACGCCCACGTTTATATAAAAGATTTTTAAAAGGGTTGTGGATGAATAAAATAAGCTATATCTTTGCAAAGAAGAGGTTTGTATCAATGGTATTTCATTTCTCACGTGTATTAATAACAATAAATAGGAGAAACCTCAAGATTAAAGAAATGGGCGTGGCACCGCCCCTTTTATGACTAAGCAATTTTCTATATTTCGGGAGCCATAACTCGAAGAAAAATTAACGGATCGTAATAAAATTTGGTACACAAATTTTCCCTATAGCAGGAAATATTTCTAAAAAAAGTGGACGAGATCGGTTAAAGAGCACGCCCACTTTTATATAAAAGATTTTTAAAATGGTCGTAGACGAAAATAATAAGCTATATCATAGCGAAAAAGAGCTTTGTATCAATAGAATTTTACTTTCTAAATTGAATTATAATATTAAATTAGAAAACACTAAAATTTTAGAAAATGGGTGTGGCACCGCCCCTTTTATGACTAAGCAATTGTCTATGTTTCGGGAGCCATAACTCGAAGAAAAATTAACAGATCGTAATAAAATTGGGTACACATATTTTCCTTATAGCAGAAAAGATTCCTAATAAAAATTGACGGGATCGGTTAAAGACCACGCCCACTTTTATATAAAAAAATTTAAAAGGGTCGTAGACTAGAATAATAAGCTATAACTTGGCAAAAAATAGTTTTGAATCAATGATATTTCACTTGTCAAGTTTTATTGTAAGAGGAAATGGGGCGACATTTTTTTTAAACGGGCGGTGCCACGTGTTATATAGAAAAGTAATTTATATGAAATGAAATGTACAATTGAAGATCACGTTGAGTATATAATGTTCGGTTACACCCGAACTTAGACTCCTTTACTTGTTGTAATTATTATTGTCTTTTTTTTATAGAAAATTTAAAAAAACAATAACCAATCACAATCACCATTCGAACCTTGCATAGTAAGTATTATTTATTTAAAAAGGTCTTACAACTAGTTCGAAATGATTCGGTGCACATCTAAGTGCTTTTTTATTAGGACTTTAAGCTGTAACAAACGGTTTCTTTGTACCAGATTAACAAAAACTTGAAATTTTACTGCTTTGGTGCTTAAGGAAGTTATTATCATTAAAAAATTTTACGTTTCGCACAAAAACTTTGCCCCTCCACCATTATTTTTGTTACCTCCTTTATCTTAGTTGCGCTTCATATTTTCCGCGAATTACAGTACGAAATTGAAGAATCTTGCAATAGAACGAGTTTCTTCCCGTGGAGCTAGGATCTTGAGTTTTGAAATATACTTCGCTGCTTTGCGCCTGGATCATGAAAATCAAAAGAGTCGTCCGAATTTGGAAAATTTGTGAGCAAGTTTTAAAAAACTTTCCAGTGTGCTAAAGACTTAAAACTTTGAGTTTAGTGCAGTCTCCTATTAAAATGCATTATCTAGGCTACACAAATTTAAAAGATTAGACAGGGATCGTGACTAGAAATTCTGTACGGAAAGTGTGCAATCTTGCCATAAAGCTTGACACTTGAAAGCCTACATATAGTTAAGCTAACGTGACAATGCAACAAATTAGAAAAAATTTCCGCACTAATCAAGATAATTAAAAATTTTAACTGAGATTTGGAATACTGATATCGTGGCTTCCCGATAACCGAGGAACCTGAAACTTTGCACATAGCTCAAAGACTTACTAGGATGTAATATTCAGAAAACAAAAAATTTCCAGATAGAGCCGGATCGAGATATAAAGACAATCCAGTTAGGGCATGAGGAATCTTTCGACCGACTTTTCGGTAACTTCTCATGGAGCGCATAATTATAACTTCTTCAAAGCAATTACAAAGTTAGTTACAAATACGTAGATATTCACCCTTAGGGAAATGTACGCAATACCCAAAAGAATTCAAACAAACGAAGGTTAAATGCTATTCATACATATATGCTACGAATGTTGGCTAAAGCCAGTTATAATTTCCCTACCACTCTAAAGGTTTCTAATCTATCGAATGTAACCCAAAGCTATAAATAAAAAGAAGCCGCTTAAAATTAATTTTTAAAAGAAACAACGTAAAATAATAATATAAGATTTCAATTCAATTTGATTAAATACAATTGTTTGTAAAGAGAAAAAACATCAGTATTTCTGCTTATTTCTGAACAAAATCAATTTTATGAGCCAACCCTCATGCGCTATCCTACCAGCCCATATCTTAAAGTCTAACGATTCAGAATTCAAATAAAGTATGATGTAGGTGTAAACAAAGAAACAAAAATTCAAAAACCCTAATCCCTGACCTACCGCAACCGCTCAAGTAAACATAAGATCAATTATGAAATTGAATTAGAATTTATGTGTATATGAAAACAAAAGGTACGTATGTAAGTGCAAATGTACGTTTGTGACGTTTTTCATGCATGTACATATGTTCGTTGCAATCTGTTTTTATTTTTCTGATTTGCTAATTCCTGTTCTATTTTTGCAAGAGCAGTTATTTACTTAGTATCAGATTAGTGATGGGAGTATCACTTAGTGTCACTGATATTCGTCACAATATATACCCTAGGCCACGCTCACTTTAGCCACACTCAACCACTCAGCCAAGATCACTCGCTAGTGGTCTTTAGTATTGAGTGCTTTGGTAGTATCAAATCTACAAGCGCGATGATTAAATGTAAAAATATAAAAAAAGTATATTAGCCGAGGAAAAATGTATTAGTGCTGCAGGCACCCTATCAAATGCATAATTTCTGGGTGTGAAGCTAACAAAAGGATTATACTGGTATTGATATTGCCAATAATCATAAAAGAGTGAGTACAAAAAAAAATTTAAAAAAAAATGGCAAAAATTCGAAAATTTAAAGATTCTAATTTGGTGTTACCATAGGTAGCAGAAACCATGTGCAAAAGAAAAATGTGTATATGGTAGAAGATGGAGATATAAAAATACAAAGAAAAATTAAATGTCAAACTGAAGTAGAAAAATTAAAAAAAAGAAGAAAATGAAGAAACGAAGAGAAAAAGTGATGGAGGCAAAAGTGCCACCATTAACTCCTGAAATATGGAGTTAAGGTAAAACTCAAAAATTCTATGTTCGAAAAATAAATGCCTGGCCCCGAAATTAACTCACCATTTTGCCCTTTCCCTGTCAAAATTATGACCCTTATACCAATATTTAAATAAACGTAATAATATATCCAAAATATACAAATTTCATAATATGACTAAATGTGTTGTTTGAAAAGCTCTTCCCTACGCCAGTGTTTGTTGTTGTTTATGTTGCCAAAGTATGTGATCTAGCCCCAAAAAATATAATAATGTTGTTACCAGCTTTTTTGTGGTTGTTGCTAGTGTCTTCCTCTATTGTCTGCTTTGCCAAAAATCGTCTTGTATTTTTTTATACTCAGTTGAGCAGAGCTCACAGAGTATATTAACTTTGATTGGATAACGGTTGGTTGTACAGGTATAAAGGAATCGAGATAGATATAGACCTCCATATATCAAAATCATCAGTATCGAAAAAAAATTCGATTGAGCCATGTCCGTCCGCCCGTCTGTCCGTTAACACGATAACTTGAGTAAATTTCGAAGTATCTTGATGTAATTTGGTATGTAGATTCCTGGGCACTCATCTCAGATCGCTATTTAAAATGAACTATATCGGACAATAACCACGCCCACTTTTTCGATATCGAAAATTTCGAAAAATCGAAAAAGTGCGATAATTCATTACCAAATACGGATTAAGCGATGAAACTTGGTAGATGAGTTGAATATATGACGCAGAATAGAAAACTAGTAAAATTTTGGACAATGGGCGTGGCACCGCCCACTTTTAAAACAAGGTAATTTAGAAGTTTTGCAAGCTGTAATTTGGCAGTCGTTGAAGATATCATGATGAAATTTGGCAGGAACGTTACTCTTATTACTATATGTCTGCTTAATAAAAATTAACAAAATCGGAGAACGACCACGCCCACTTTTTAAAAAAAATTTTTTTTTTAATTCAACTTTTAAAAGAAAAGTTAATATCTTTACAGTATATAAGTAAATTATGTCAACATTCAACTCCAGTAATGATATGTTGCAACAAAATACAAAAATAAAATAAAATTTCAAAATGGGCCCTTTTTCATTTAATTTGTCTAGGATTAATTTTAAAAGAATTTTAATGCCATAAGTCGAACAAAAATTTACCAATCCTTGTGAAATTTGGTAGAGGCTTAGATTCTGGGACGATAACTGTTTTCTGTGAAAAAGGGCGAAATCGGTTGAAGCCACGCCCAGTTTTTATACACAATCGACCGTCTGTCCTTCCGCTCGGCCGTTAACACGATAACTTGAGCAAAAATCGATATATCGTTACTAAACTCAGTTCACGTACTTACCTGAACCCACTTTGTATTGGTGTAAAAAACGGCCGAAATCCGACTATGAACACGCCCACTTTTTCGATATCGAAAATTACGAAAAATGAAAAAAATGCCATAATTATATACCAAATACGAAAAAAGGGATGAAACATGATAATTGTATTGGTCTATTGACGCTAAATATAACTTTAGAGAAAAACTTGGTAAATTGGGTGTGACACCTACCATGTTAAGTAGAAGAAAATGAAAAAGTTTTGCAGGGCGAAATCAAAAGCCCTTGGAATCTTGGAAGGAATACTGTTCTTGGTATTACATATATAAATAAACTAGCGGTACCCGACAGATGATGTTCTGGATCACCCTGGTACACATTTTGGTCGATATCTCGAAAACGCCTTCACATATACAACTAAGGGCCACTCCCTTATAAAACCCTCATTAATACCTTTAATTTGATACCCATATCGTACAAACACATTATAGAGTCACCCCTGGTCCACGTTTATGGCGATATCTCGAAAATGCGTCCACATATAGAACTAAGGCCCACTCCTTTTTAAAATACTCATTAACACCTTTCATTTGATACCCATATCGTACAAAAAAATTCTAGGGCCACCCCTGGCCCACCTTTATGGCGATATCTCGAAAAGGCATCCACCTATGGAACTAAAGCCCACGCCCTTTTAAAATACTCATTAACCCTTTCATTTGATACCCATATTGTACAAACGCATTATAGAGTCACCCCTGGTCCACGTTTATGGCGATATCCCGAAAAGGCGTCCACCCATACAACTAAGGCCCACTCCCTTTTAAAACACTTATTAACACCTTTCGTTTGATACCCATATTGTACAAACGCATTCTAGAGTCAACCCTGGTCCACTTTTATAACGATATTCCGAAAAGGCGTCCACCTATAGAACTAAGGCCCACTCCCTTTTAAAATACTCATTAACACCTTTCGTTTGATACCCATATAGTACAAACAAATTCTATAGTCACCCCTGGTCCACCTTTATGGCGATATCTTGAAAAGGCGTCCACCTATAGAACTAAGGCCCACGCCCTTTTAAAATACTCATTAACACTTTCATTAGATACCCATATCGTACAAACAAATTCTAGAGTCACCCCTGGTCCACCTTTATTTCGATATCTTGAGAAGGCGTCCACCTATAGGACTAAGGCCCACGCCCTTTTAAAATACTCATTAGCACCTTTCATTTGATACCCATATCTTACAAACAAATTCTAGAGTCACCCCTGGTCCACCTTTATGGCGATATCTCGAAAAGGCGTCCACCTATAGAACTAAGGCCAATGCCCTTTTAAAATAATCATTAACACCTTTCATTTGATACCCATATTGTACAAACGCATTCTAGAGTCACCCCTTGTCCACGTTTATGGCGATATCCCGAAAAGGCGTCCATACAACTAAGGCCCACTCCCTTTTAAAACACTTATTAACACCTTTCGTTTGATACCCATATTGTACAAACAAATTATAGAGTCAGGCCTGGTCCACCTTTATGGCGATATCCCTAAATGGCGTCCATCTATAGAACTATGGCCCACTTCCTTTAAAATACTCTTTAATACCTTCCATTTGATACACATGTCATACAAACACATGCCAGGGTTACCCTAGGTTTTTTTTACAACATGGTGATTTTCCCTTACTTTGTCTCCACAGCTCTCAACTGAGTATGTAATGTTCGGTTACACCCGACACACGGCGACATTTTTTTTAAACGGGCGGTGCCACGTGTTATATAGAAAAGTAATTTATATGAAATGAAATGTACAATTGAAGATCACGTTGAGTATATAATGTTCGGTTACACCCGAACTTAGACTCCTTTACTTGTTGTAATTATTATTGTCTTTTTTTTATAGAAAATTTAAAAAAACAATAACCAATCACAATCACCATTCGAACCTTGCATAGTAAGTATTATTTATTTAAAAAGGTCTTACAACTAGTTCGAAATGATTCGGTGCACATCTAAGTGCTTTTTTATTAGGACTTTAAGCTGTAACAAACGGTTTCTTTGTACCAGATTAACAAAAACTTGAAATTTTACTGCTTTGGTGCTTAAGGAAGTTATTATCATTAAAAAATTTTACGTTTCGCACAAAAACTTTGCCCCTCCACCATTATTTTTGTTACCTCCTTTATCTTAGTTGCGCTTCATATTTTCCGCGAATTACAGTACGAAATTGAAGAATCTTGCAATAGAACGAGTTTCTTCCCGTGGAGCTAGGATCTTGAGTTTTGAAATATACTTCGCTGCTTTGCGCCTGGATCATGAAAATCAAAAGAGTCGTCCGAATTTGGAAAATTTGTGAGCAAGTTTTAAAAAACTTTCCAGTGTGCTAAAGACTTAAAACTTTGAGTTTAGTGCAGTCTCCTATTAAAATGCATTATCTAGGCTACACAAATTTAAAAGATTAGACAGGGATCGTGACTAGAAATTCTGTACGGAAAGTGTGCAATCTTGCCATAAAGCTTGACACTTGAAAGCCTACATATAGTTAAGCTAACGTGACAATGCAACAAATTAGAAAAAATTTCCGCACTAATCAAGATAATTAAAAATTTTAACTGAGATTTGGAATACTGATATCGTGGCTTCCCGATAACCGAGGAACCTGAAACTTTGCACATAGCTCAAAGACTTACTAGGATGTAATATTCAGAAAACAAAAAATTTCCAGATAGAGCCGGATCGAGATATAAAGACAATCCAGTTAGGGCATGAGGAATCTTTCGACCGACTTTTCGGTAACTTCTCATGGAGCGCATAATTATAACTTCTTCAAAGCAATTACAAAGTTAGTTACAAATACGTAGATATTCACCCTTAGGGAAATGTACGCAATACCCAAAAGAATTCAAACAAACGAAGGTTAAATGCTATTCATACATATATGCTACGAATGTTGGCTAAAGCCAGTTATAATTTCCCTACCACTCTAAAGGTTTCTAATCTATCGAATGTAACCCAAAGCTATAAATAAAAAGAAGCCGCTTAAAATTAATTTTTAAAAGAAACAACGTAAAATAATAATATAAGATTTCAATTCAATTTGATTAAATACAATTGTTTGTAAAGAGAAAAAACATCAGTATTTCTGCTTATTTCTGAACAAAATCAATTTTATGAGCCAACCCTCATGCGCTATCCTACCAGCCCATATCTTAAAGTCTAACGATTCAGAATTCAAATAAAGTATGATGTAGGTGTAAACAAAGAAACAAAAATTCAAAAACCCTAATCCCTGACCTACCGCAACCGCTCAAGTAAACATAAGATCAATTATGAAATTGAATTAGAATTTATGTGTATATGAAAACAAAAGGTACGTATGTAAGTGCAAATGTACGTTTGTGACGTTTTTCATGCATGTACATATGTTCGTTGCAATCTGTTTTTATTTTTCTGATTTGCTAATTCCTGTTCTATTTTTGCAAGAGCAGTTATTTACTTAGTATCAGATTAGTGATGGGAGTATCACTTAGTGTCACTGATATTCGTCACAATATATACCCTAGGCCACGCTCACTTTAGCCACACTCAACCACTCAGCCAAGATCACTCGCTAGTGGTCTTTAGTATTGAGTGCTTTGGTAGTATCAAATCTACAAGCGCGATGATTAAATGTAAAAATATAAAAAAAGTATATTAGCCGAGGAAAAATGTATTAGTGCTGCAGGCACCCTATCAAATGCATAATTTCTGGGTGTGAAGCTAACAAAAGGATTATACTGGTATTGATATCGCCAATAATCATAAAAGAGTGAGTACAAAAAAAAATTTAAAAAAAAAATGGCAAAAATTCGAAAATTTAAAGATTCTAATTTGGTGTTACCATAGGTAGCAGAAACCATGTGCAAAAGAAAAATGTGTATATGGTAGAAGATGGAGATATAAAAATACAAAGAAAAATTAAATGTCAAACTGAAGTAGAAAAATTAAAAAAAAGAAGAAAATGAAGAAACGAAGAGAAAAAGTGATGGAGGCAAAAGTGCCACCATTAACTCCTGAAATATGGAGTTAAGGTAAAACTCAAAAATTCTATGTTCGAAAAATAAATGCCTGGCCCCGAAATTAACTCACCATTTTGCCCTTTCCCTGTCAAAATTATGACCCTTATACCAATATTTAAATAAACGTAATAATATATCCAAAATATACAAATTTCATAATATGACTAAATGTGTTGTTTGAAAAGCTCTTCCCTACGCCAGTGTTTGTTGTTGTTTATGTTGCCAAAGTATGTGATCTAGCCCCAAAAAATATAATAATGTTGTTACCAGCTTTTTTGTGGTTGTTGCTAGTGTCTTCCTCTATTGTCTGCTTTGCCAAAAATCGTCTTGTATTTTTTTATACTCAGTTGAGCAGAGCTCACAGAGTATATTAACTTTGATTGGATAACGGTTGGTTGTACAGGTATAAAGGAATCGAGATAGATATAGACCTCCATATATCAAAATCATCAGTATCGAAAAAAAATTCGATTGAGCCATGTCCGTCCGCCCGTCTGTCCGTTAACACGATAACTTGAGTAAATTTCGAAGTATCTTGATGTAATTTGGTATGTAGATTCCTGGGCACTCATCTCAGATCGCTATTTAAAATGAACGATATCGGACAATAACCACGCCCACTTTTTCGATATCGAAAATTTCGAAAAATCGAAAAAGTGCGATAATTCATTACCAAATACGGATTAAGCGATGAAACTTGGTAGATGAGTTGAATATATGACGCAGAATAGAAAACT
This sequence comes from Eurosta solidaginis, assembly GCF_040869045.1. Classification (NCBI taxonomy): domain Eukaryota; kingdom Metazoa; phylum Arthropoda; class Insecta; order Diptera; family Tephritidae; genus Eurosta; species Eurosta solidaginis. Next base: position 256,825,476 of record NC_090319.1, read on the forward strand.
AGTAAAATTTTGGACAATGGGCGTGGCACCGCCCACTTTTAAAACAAGGTAATTTAGAAGTTTTGCAAGCTGTAATTTGGCAGTCGTTGAAGATATCATGATGAAATTTGGCAGGAACGTTACTCTTATTACTATATGTCTGCTTAATAAAAATTAACAAAATCGGAGAACGACCACGCCCACTTTTTAAAAAAAAATTTTTTTTTAATTCAACTTTTAAAAGAAAAGTTAATATCTTTACAGTATATAAGTAAATTATGTCAACATTCAACTCCAGTAATGATATGTTGCAACAAAATACAAAAATAAAATAAAATTTCAAAATGGGCCCTTTTTCATTTAATTTGTCTAGGATTAATTTTAAAAGAATTTTAATGCCATAAGTCGAACAAAAATTTACCAATCCTTGTGAAATTTGGTAGAGGCTTAGATTCTAGGACGATAACTGTTTTCTGTGAAAAAGGGCGAAATCGGTTGAAGCCACGCCCAGTTTTTATACACAATCGACCGTCTGTCCTTCCGCTCGGCCGTTAACACGATAACTTGAGCAAAAATCGATATATCGTTACTAAACTCAGTTCACGTACTTACCTGAACCCACTTTGTATTGGTGTAAAAAACGGCCGAAATCCGACTATGAACACGCCCACTTTTTCGATATCGAAAATTACGAAAAATGAAAAAAATGCCATAATTATATACCAAATACGAAAAAAGGGATGAAACATGATAATTGTATTGGTCTATTGACGCTAAATATAACTTTAGAGAAAAACTTGGTAAATTGGGTGTGACACCTACCATGTTAAGTAGAAGAAAATGAAAAAGTTTTGCAGGGCGAAATCAAAAGCCCTTGGAATCTTGGAAGGAATACTGTTCTTGGTATTACATATATAAATAAACTAGCGGTACCCGACAGATGATGTTCTGGATCACCCTGGTACACATTTTGGTCGATATCTCGAAAATGCCTTCACATATACAACTAAGGGCCACTCCCTTATAAAACCCTCATTAATACCTTTAATTTGATACCCATATCGTACAAACACATTATAGAGTCACCCCTGGTCCACGTTTATAGCGATATCTCGAAAATGCGTCCACATATAGAACTAAGGCCCACTCCTTTTTAAAATACTCATTAACACCTTTCATTTGATACCCATATCGTACAAAAAAATTCTAGGGCCACCCCTGGCCCACCTTTATGGCGATATCTCGAAAAGGCATCCACCTATGGAACTAAAGCCCACGCCCTTTTAAAATACTCATTAACCCTTTCATTTGATACCCATATTGTACAAACGCATTATAGAGTCACCCCTGGTCCACGTTTATGGCGATATCCCGAAAAGGCGTCCACCCATACAACTAAGGCCCACTCCCTTTTAAAACACTTATTAACACCTTTCGTTTGATACCCATATTGTACAAACGCATTCTAGAGTCAACCCTGGTCCACTTTTATAACGATATTCCGAAAAGGCGTCCACCTATAGAACTAAGGCCCACTCCCTTTTAAAATACTCATTAACACCTTTCGTTTGATACCCATATAGTACAAACAAATTCTATAGTCACCCCTGGTCCACCTTTATGGCGATATCTTGAAAAGGCGTCCACCTATAGAACTAAGGCCCACGCCCTTTTAAAATACTCATTAACACTTTCATTAGATACCCATATCGTACAAACAAATTCTAGAGTCACCCCTGGTCCACCTTTATTTCGATATCTTGAGAAGGCGTCCACCTATAGGACTAAGGCCCACGCCCTTTTAAAATACTCATTAGCACCTTTCATTTGATACCCATATCTTACAAACAAATTCTAGAGTCACCCCTGGTCCACCTTTATGGCGATATCTCGAAAAGGCGTCCACCTATAGAACTAAGGCCAATGCCCTTTTAAAATAATCATTAACACCTTTCATTTGATACCCATATTGTACAAACGCATTCTAGAGTCACCCCTTGTCCACGTTTATGGCGATATCCCGAAAAGGCGTCCATACAACTAAGGCCCACTCCCTTTTAAAACACTTATTAACACCTTTCGTTTGATACCCATATTGTACAAACAAATTATAGAGTCAGGCCTGGTCCACCTTTATGGCGATATCCCTAAATGGCGTCCATCTATAGAACTATGGCCCACTTCCTTTAAAATACTCTTTAATACCTTCCATTTGATACACATGTCATACAAACACATGCCAGGGTTACCCTAGGTTTTTTTTAAAACATGGTGATTTTCCCTTACTTTGTCTCCACAGCTCTCAACTGAGTATGTAATGTTCGGTTACACCCGAACTTAGCATTCCTTACTTGTTTTTTTTTTTTTTGTAGTGTATGGTGTAGTGGCTGTTGTTGTTGCGGCCCAATGCCGCCGGTGAAAATTGATATCGATGTTTACAATTTTTATTGTGTTTTTGAAGAATTTGTACGAAGAATTTGTTGTTGTTGTTGGTGTGCGCCACCAATTTAAAATTGTAGTGTAGTGCGTGGTAGTTGTTGCCGAGATGGCTGTGGTTGTTGTTGCGGCCCAATGCCGCCGGTGACAATTTCTATACTAAAAGTTGCCAATTTCTTGTAGGTGTTGTTGAGCGGTATGTCGCCAATGTAATATTGTTGTTGTTGGGCGTTACGCCGCTAATATAAAAAAGATGATGTTGTGCTTGTTGCGGCCGTACGTTGCCAATAATAAGTGCTGTATTGGTTGTTGTTGTAGTGTGCGCCACCAAATTAAAAATGTAGTGTAGTACGTGATAGTTGTTGCCGGGCGGTATGTAGCCAAAACCAGCGCCCAGTGGGTCTTTTCCAACGGAGATTAAATTGCGTGCTCTGTAATGAGATGTCAATGAAATTTATTATCGGAATCCTAAGAAAAATTTTATCTATGCACCCGTACATATACATAATTGCCTATGGATTTCTTGTCTGCATAGTTATATATTCGTCTGCATACATATATTTGTATACAGGGATATATATGTCGATGCAAGTTTTCTTTTGGCTTGCTTGGGAGATAGGCCAGGTTGGAGACCCAGCTCCCGTCAAGCATGCCTGTACCAACAAAAAAAACCAGAGTGGACATGTCTTACCTTTCGCAACATATGCTTGCTGGAAACTGCTATCCCTTTTTACGTATCGCGGAAACTTTCGACGCGGCCAAATTTTTCAAAAATGCCTTCAAATTCGCGCACTACAAACTTTGTGAACTTTTTTTTTCACTTTCGTTTAAAAGCGCGCACTTCACTTTTGACTATCACCACTAGACTTGCACTGGACACTGTTAAAACAAGACTTTGGCCCGTTGACTAATTTTTCCCCTTCTTATAGCCACCGCCGTGGTAGGGAACGTTACCCAGAAACGGAAAATTTTTACAATCACATGCCAAATTTTCTTTTCGGCTTTCCCGTATTTTCCATCTATACAATCAGGCACTCATACATTCACACGTTTACCGCTCCACAAAACGAACACCTACACAGATACATTTGGTTCGTGCCTTGACCGCTCGCACTGATGCATTCACACGCTCATAGCCTTACACACATACACATCCGCATACATAATACAGAACAAAACAAACACATAGGTGCATGGCATTCATCAATGTTGCTAGGTTGTTAGTAACATAGTGACTGCTGCTAACAACCTGATGCCAACGCGCAACATCTTATTTCCGCTGCAACATTGTGTTCACTATAGCTACAATGTTGTCAATACACAATGTTATTAGGTTAATGGCAACATTGCGGCTAAGGCACGGACCTGGATACAAAACACATAAACACATAGACGCATATATACTGCCAATCATTTAAGCCAGTATGGAGACAGGCTGTCGTTACAGGCTCGCAACCGCCGATGGTGCCTGCACTATGGAGCTTGTGCGTAAAGAATTCAAACGCAGCATGTAAAGTATTATTTTCCGCGTCCAACGTGTGGCCTCGACCCACGACTCAATGCCGGGCCTATTTTCTTCACGCCTTTAAACTCATGTACTGGTTAGCTACGAACTAAATCACTGGGCTAATTAATGCTGCTACTTAAACCTATATTACAGATACTACTCTACATATCTAATAGTAAATAAAATATCACAGATAAAAAATTAATAAAAAAATAAAATAAAATAAAATATCACAGTTAGCAGAACAATTATAAAAAAAAAATTGTATAAAATAAAATATCACAGATGGCAAAAAAATTTATTAAAAAAATATCACAGATCATATAGTCGAGTAGGTAAAAAAAATGTAAAATAAATAAATAAATCAAATAAATAAATTAAATAAATGCAAAAATAATCAAATAAATAAAAAGTCAAGAAGAATCAAATAATTTAATAAAATAATTACATACTTCAATGAGTTAGTAAATAAAATACGTCATTAAATAAATAGATAGACTACGTCAATTAATAAATAAATAACATATAAAAAAAGGACTGGCACTACAGAAAAAAAAACATTAAACTATTTTCAAAAAATTTCTTTAGCGTGGTATACGCCGATCTTTTTCCCATTGCTGTCGCCAAGTTCATACATTGAATTTCCTATAACGTTTAAAACAATACACTTGACTTGTTTGGGAGCTAACTTAGCGTTGTAATTTTCGGCTTGGGAACTTTGTTTGAAGTTTCGGCGATATACCACTTGTCCAATATCAAACTTCACATCCTTACTTCTGGTGTCGTAGTCCTTTTGACTTCTATCATTCATAACTCTTTTTCTTATGAGCTGCATATTATCACCAGCCGTATCCATCTCCACGTCACCATCTTTAACGCCGCCAACTTTCGGTATAGCTCATATGATGCAGCATGCTGTATCATAGGCATACCGAAAGTGGCATAGTATGGTGACATGTTGATAGCTGAGTGAGTAACGCTGCGTAGTGCAAATGCGGCATCGCTGACGCATTTGTCCCAGTTCTTTTGATTGCCCTTTATGAAGGATCTAATTATCTGTAGCGCAGATCGGTTGACTCTTTCCGCAGCGTTACCCTGAGGTGAATAAAATACAGTTTTCACGTGTGTCGTGCCGTACTTCTCCAAAAACTCTTTGAACATTTCCGAGATGAATTGTTTGCCGTTGTACGAATGGACATATTCGGGCACACCAAACACGTGAAAGACTTCCTTCTCTAAAAATTTTATAACCTCAGCTGAAGTGGCCCTTCTCATAGGTTTTAAAAACACAAACTTAGTAAAGTGATCTAGACAAACAAAGACATACACGTCACCATCACTAGAACGAGGATAGGGACCCATAAAATAAATAAAAAGACGCTGGAAAGGTCGCTCTGTGAGCTTTTGCTTTTCCATCATGGGTTGTTTAAACACATTTTGAGTTTTGTTAGTTTTGCAAGTTTCACAATCTTGTATATGAGCGCATACATCTGTGACCATTCCTGGCCAGTAATATTTCTGACGTAGTCGGGATAGAGTTTTATGTATACCGCCATGTCCAGCGGACGGTGAGCTGTGAGACGACTCTACCAGCTCCGGTCGCAATTCCGACGGTACCCAGAGTTTCCAGGTCTGGTCCGCTAGGAGATCGTCCCTCCTGTAGAATTGCGTCCGTTTATAAACGTAACCGTCCGATATGCATAAATCTGGTAACTTGTCCTTGTTCTCGGTCACCGTCTTTTTCAACTCCGTATACTCCTCCGACTCGAAGCACGGTGAATCGTGACATACGTCTATGACTCGGTCATTCGTCAGGATTTCGTCCATGTGCATTCGTGAGAGTGTGTCGGGAACCACGTTTTGTGCTCCTTTTCGATGTTGAATATCGAAGTCATAACCCTGGAGTTTCAAATTCCACCTTGCCAACCTTCCAGAAAGATCTTTCTGATTCATGAGCCATTTGAGGCTGGCATGATCAGTTATGAAGGTGAACGGGGTTCCCTCCACGTAAGGTCGGAATCTTTTAACACTCACGATCGCAGCATAGCATTCCAGTTCTGTTATGCTGTAGTTTTTCTGCGCTTTATTTAGTTTTGCCGAAACGTAGGCAATCGGTCTTTCGTTCTGGTCATCGTCTAGTTGGAACAACACCCCTCCCACTCCATCCGTTGATGCATCACATTGAATATAAAAGCAACGATTAAAGTATGGATGTGTGAGCACCGGTGCATAAACCAAATTCTGCTTTAAAATTTCAAATGATTTCGTTGCTTCGTCAGTCATCGCAAACCTTTTGATTTTGTCTTTCTTGAGGCAGTCGTGCAGCGGGGCTGCAATAGTCGCATAGTCCTGTATGAAACGTCGGTACCAGCCCGACATACCCAGGAACCGTCGTAGTTGCTTCGGGGTTTTCGGAACTGGAAAGTCCCTCACAGCTGCCACTTTGTTGGCGTCTGTTCTGATGCAACCATCCCCGACTACGTACCCTAGATATCGAACTTCTTTAAAGCAAAACTTGCTTTTTTCTACATTAATTGTTAGCTTAGTCTCGCGAAGACACCGAGCGACCTTTTCCAACAGACACATATGACGCGCAAATCTTCGGAACACACCAACAAATCGTCATGATAAACAAAAACACACTCACGTAAATCGGCCGGAGTGACCTTGTCCATGAGACGACACATTCGTTGTGCTGCATTGCACAACCCGAAAGGCATGACCGTGAAATGGTATAGGGGCCGGCCAGGGACAGTGAAAGCAGTATTTTCTCTTGACTTCTTCTCCAGAATAATCTGCCAGAAAGCGTCCTTCAAATCGATCGCGGAAATAAATCTTGCACTTTGTAATCGGCTAAGTATTCCGTCGAAGTAGGGTAATGGGTAGGCATCCTTTATCGTCCTTTCATTGACTTTGCGGGCGTCGAGGCACAGACGGTTTTTGGTCCCTTTGATCACCAGAGAGACTGAAGAGTTCCAACTGCTGTTGGACTCCTCGATGACACCCATGCTCAGCATCCTGTCCAGCTAAGCATATATTAGTTTTTGAATAGCTGGTGAAATCGGGTAATGGCGCTGCTTTGCTGGCAGATTCTCGTCAACCACCACGATGACGTGTTCCTCCTTATCTTTTTGGCCTAACCCTAATACCGCGAAGGACGGGAATTGGGCTTTTACACGCTCCAACCTCGCATCTTGCTCCGGCGTTAAAATGTGCTGCACAGCGTAGAAAGACAAGTCACCCTCGGCGGGCACGGGCTCCGCCACACTGGCAACATTCGCATTCGCACTCACACCCTTGCTCACCACACTCATACCAAATTCCTGCCAAAAATCTATGCCGAGATAAACCTGTTGCTGCAAGCCTGGTACTATCAAAAATTCCAAATCTTTTGTGGCATTATCCCAAACCACAGGTAACTTTATTACCCCTACCACAGCGGTTTCCTCCCCGTTCGCGGTCCGGATATTTTGGCCCTTGATTGGCATAATCAATGCTTCCTTTCCCCGAAGGAGTGCAGCTGAGTCCTTTCCTAAGCAGCTGGCGCTCGCCCCTGAGTCCAAGAGAGCCAGGACTTCAAGACCTCCTATAGTAGTTTTCGCAAAAAATCGATTATCACCTTTCACGGTGACTATGGTGGCAATTATTTTATTTTTCAGCCGCTTAAAATATTTCCTCTTCTCCCGCATTTTCTCTATTTTCTTAAAATTTCTTTTCTTCCTATTACTATTTATAGTTTCACAAAAAATCCTTCTCCTAGCTTCTTCATATTCAATTTTCTTCTGATGTAAACTTTTTCCCTCGCGCTTATTCAACTTTAGTTTGGAGAAAGGGTTCAGCAGTAATCAAGTGCTGGTGAAAGAGATTCGACAAAAACCGCAAAAGTCAAAGGCAGCAGATCGGGAAAGGGTTGATGGAAGGAATGGGCCAAATAAATCAAAACCGAAGGTACCTGCGAGAGAAACACTGGCATTGACAAAACCTAATGGACGCACAAAACCGAAGCAACGAATTTCCCAGAAACAATGCGAGGGTAGTTTCAAGCCAGAGCGCACTACTTTTGTGAAACGTGGGAACGATACTGATTATGCGAAGCCAATCCGTCAAGCGCAAGCTCAGCGAAGTAGTTCTTCATTGGCAAGGCGACAGAGTGCGAGGGAACGATCCAGGATAATGAGTTGTAAGATGAAACACAGGTACGACAAGGAAAATAATTCGGAAGGTTTCCGGGATTTGGTACTGCTATACAACCCTCACCGGCGGTGTTCCATCCAAATATCGGTGCAGTTGGGAAGGCCCGTACAGAGTTGTGAAGACGATCAGTGATGTCATCTACCGCATACAAGCCATTGGGAAATCACGAAATAGAAGAGTGGTACATTTGGCGATGCTAGCAGCGTTTAGATCGAGATATTTGTCTGATCGGGACGATCAGACTTAGGTGGAGGGCAGTGTTACGAATATTAGCAAAACTAAGGGGTGCTGCCATCTCTAGGCCGATGCTAAGCAGTGACGTGAATTCACATCAATAATTCAATCATTATGTATCTACATAAACGAATCAATAATTGCGTCTACACATATGTACGTATACGAGCAGCGGGGAAGTAATGCACAAACACATCCATATATCTTATCTGAGTTGTCACAAGAGAGGGCAATAATTTGTGCAAGTATTACTCAAATGAGAAATTATACATCTGTAGTTGTAGCTGAGAAATTTATAACTAACTAAGTACAATTCTGGAAGCGCCTAGAAGATGCCACGAGGAAATCACAGAGTATAAAAGCATCAACGGATAGCGCCTCTAGGGAGTTTCGGTTAAGACGCTATCTAGCGAGCAATAGCAGTATTATTTTGAATGTCAGTTTCATTTAAGCTATCAGTTTGGTTATTAAGCCAGCTAGTTGCAAAACATAAGTGTTATTGTGAAGTACTTTAATAAAGGCCATTTTTCCATTATTCAATATTGGAGTTATTTATTCAACAGTTTAGTGATACGAACTTAGCAAAAGGGCAAATAAGAGGATTTGCAAGTAAATTCGTTACAATATTATTCAACTTCAAATGTATCACAAAGTGACGTGAAAAAGAATCTATGCCTTGCAGCACTTTTCACAAATAAAAATATCGATTTTTAGATTTTCAAGAGTATATACATAAGTTTAATTTTTCTGTCTAAGATGACTTGATACGAGTCTTTACACTCTAACTTTTTTTGCTCTCACGTTAAGTTACACGTTAATCAAAAAATTTCTATCGTTTTCGTAGAAACACTTGCAGTTATCAAAATAAATTTTAATTCGATTTTAACCGAAGCGATATGATGTCGTTATTTAATATACAAAAAATTTACAAACTAGAACGAAAAAAGTGCCAAAAATCATCGTAAACTTATGTCGACTCAAATTTGGTAAAATGCGTTCAAAAATATCTGATAGTACAAAAATGGCATCTTGTGAGGCTGAAAACCACATAAGTCCTGGATTTTCTTGAACTCACTGCTTTGTTTTGGCCTTTTTTAAATAAGATTTATATATCGACATTCTGCAGGAAAAGTAACACTTTTAAAGTTTTTTACAATGAAAAGCTATGTAAAATTTTTTAAAAGTGTTACCTTTCGCATGGTACGTAGGTATATTCCTTCATCAACTCTCAACGTTAATCGGTGTGCTTGCACGTACGGCTTGAATATAAATTCCGTGAGGGGCAAGTGCATTTAATATCAACGTCATTATTTAGTTTTCAATTCACTTAACTCGCCATCGTATTGGCTACCTCAGTTGCAGGCTCTTTCAAATTACTTAGAAGCACACATGCACTTGAAACAAATTTCTAATTGAGTGGGGTATTTGATTGGCACCAATTTTATAAAACTCAACTAGTAACAAAAATTTATCACGTGAGCTATTTGATAAACGATAGATATATCTAGCCACCAAAAAAAAATTTTTTTTTTCTGATAATTCCGTTGTTTCATCAACAATTAATGCAAATTTGTTTGCCTCAAGGTCTGACACTCTACTTTGTAGTGCTTCCTTGCTTGAATTATCTGCTAGTTGAATCGCCCATATTCTTCCACACTTTAATGATTGAGCAATTGTTTATGAATGCACCAACATTGTGACAACTGATCTAAAAAAGTCCAAAATTGAAGAAGAAATGGAGCAGTGAACCAAACGGGGAGGGAAAGGTCTAATTTTGGTCGAAATGAGCCAAAGTGGCAACCTTGTACGCATGCGCGCGAAATCACCCTACCTCAACGAAAAAATTATATAAACATCCTTTTTTCCGAGAAAATCTAGTCTTTGTAACAATGTGATCCATTAACGTAAGATCAGGGCCCGAGCACATAAGTGTTAATTCGAATCTTCAATAGCTAGAATAAATTGCACCCCAAGGCTATATATATAACCTTTAAACTGAGCAGTAGTGACACAATTTTAGCGATGTAATATTTAAGGCTCAGTATTCTGATTTTTCAATTGTGGCTTTAAAAGCCTTATGACGGGATTGAATTACGGCTAAATTTTTTTAAATAGAGCTTTTCTTTCTATCAATTCTTATTTGTTGCTTGTAACTTTTTATTAACCGGCAAATCGGTATTTTGGATACCTTTAAGCTTTGATTTACCACATTCAGTATTTGATCAGCCACATTCGAACAATGTCGATTTTTATAAATTTGCTTGGAATTAATATTCATTCCAAAAGCTTTACCTCAAATACTGTAAACACATAAGAACAAAGTGCTATTAATTTGTTATTACTCTTTCATAAAAAATTTATTATGGCTACGATTAAATATTTTTATTCCTTTATTTATTTGCTTAAAATAATTTTAATCTTTTACACGGTATTCGCAAAGAACAAATAAATTGAAATCGATAATTCAATGGTGTTTCGTTGTAGTTTTTGCATGAACACCTTTCTCATCTATATAACCACTTGTTGAAACAGTTTTGCCTACGGTGTGAGGTATATCACCACCAAAGCGGCTGTTGACGCTGTTAAGTAAAAATGCGAGAACTGTATAATAGTATGGCCTTTACAAAACAAAAATTGAGCATACTTACTTAATATTAGTCGGAGTATGTACTGATTGTTCAGTTTTAAAATATACTGGTCCGCCGTTGGCAGATACCGCTGAACTTGACGACGCCGATGAACCAAATTTATTGCCCATGTTATTTCCCGATCCTCCATATTGATTGTTTCCATAGTCACGATGAGTGTTTATAGGCATGGAGCTTCCAGCATACCCGGAATTATCATAATTGCCATATCCACTAGCACCATGGCCAGTACCACTATATCCACTGGCATTTCCATCACCACCAAACCGGCTTGAAAAGCTATTGTTACAAATATAAAATAAAATACATGTGTAGTAAGTAAATAGGCAAAAATATGTACATATATCTCTACTACATCAAACCACACGAAGTATGCGCCCAAATTGTCCACTAAATACCCGATTTTTACAATTACAATTAGATTTTCAAAAAGTGTCCTATCTATACATATACATATGTCCCCACTTTCGACTAGTAACTTGGCCAAGCCGAATGCATTAGTTTTGCATTGATTGTTAATAAACAATTAAGATTTTTTTCCATGTTCATCACGCTAAAGCAGTTTATCTACTACCAGTATCCACTTCTCAAGATAACTCTGACACTTTCTGCCACCAGTTTTTAAAGATTTTTTAGCAAACGAGCTCTGGTGCTATTAGGTCTTGAGCAACGATCCTGTAAGAACACAATTGGTTAAATATCAGGGATAACAGTGACTTTATTTATATATATATATTTTTTTATGGAATTTGCAACTCTTTTGGGTGGTGTATTCTTTTTCTCTTGTTAAGTGTATTCTCTTTGGCTGAAGGGCATTTTCATTTCGAATATGTTAATTTTTCCAGACTTTCCCCTAATGCATTGCTGCATCTGACTTTCGTGTCTTACAGGGAATTAACGCCGCTTGATAGGAAATGTCAAAATTACTTGGCTGCTACTATTTTTCGTACAAGAAATACTATGTACGAAATTTTTATTGAGCATTTTCTTTAATGTGAATATCGAGCTTTAAAATAAAAAAATATAATGTCAAAATGAATGAAAAATGTTAACCTTAAATAATTTAAAAAAAAATGTTCAAATTCCGTTCCGTTGCGCTTTCCATCCTCTTTGTGTGTATGTATGAAAAAAAAATTTATAAAATAAATAGCTGCGTGTGTTATTTGTTTTTATTGCATAATTTTTTTAAACTTTCATACACGGCGGTGATAAAAAGATGAATATTCCCGCAACGAAACCGAAATGAAAACATGTTTTACAGTTATTAAAGGTAAAAGTTTTCCACACATTTTGACATTGATTTTATTTATTTTAAGTGGTAAAAATAAAAAAGCTCTCAGCTCTTGGTCAAGGCGAGTACGCAATGGTTCTTGATTAGATAACACTGGTCAGCAGTGAACAATTTTTCAGACTTCTTTTAGTCGGTCTAACTCAGTTTGAGGGTGCTTATTACGAAAAAATGATTTGCTTCTTTCTAACAGCTCTAGTTTTTAATTTTCGTATAGGTATTAAATTCTTACAAAAGTGAGAATTTTTACATACTTAATTTTAATGTGGGTCTTGTTCAAGATACCGACAAAGACTCCAGCAGTAATCGGCCATCATAAGCGTGTCCCATCTTCCTTGGTATCGCTCTTCATTTGAGTGCAGAAGTGGTCGCTGAGCAGAAAGCAATGTCGGATAGGACCATTTGTTTTTGTTTGCCGAGTTTATTCCAGTAATTTTTAGCACACAAAAATAGCAATCATCGGGATGATTCGTAGGTTCCTGCCATATCATTTGTGACTTAAATGTGAGAGCTGATCTTTTTCCATTCGACCATTGTCGCAGAGACACAACACAATTTTGGCACGCAGTTTTTGGCACCCATGGCTTCGCTTCATCGCAAACTTTCACTCCAAGGTAATTAAATATCCTGTTTTAACAAAGCCCGTGATGACTTTACGAAACTTTTTGAAGGTATATTCGCCACAAACACCACAGAAACTATCTGCATTATTCAAACAACGCCGTATTTTTGGGACCATTGTTAGAATCAGAATTAATTGTATTAACTTTAAAATAAAAGTCACGAAAAAATTTGGAGATGTTATAAGAAAACACAATAAATACTCTTATTCAAAGCCAATACGAACGAACAGTAATTGAAAAGTGCAAAAGCGAAAGACGCAAACTTCAATTTCCTTTTCATTTTAAACTATTTGTTTTTGTATTTGTTGTGTATTTGTTGTTTAATTTAATGAAAGTTTAAGAACAAAAACAAAATAATGTCGATCACTTTCGCTGAGTCCTTCTTATTGATATTGTTGTAAGTTTTTTTTTTAATTTTCGTTAAATGAAACAACAAATACACAACAAATACAAAAACAAATAGTTTAAAATGAAAGAACAAAGGCAAATAATAAATGAAGTAAAAAAAAAATTAGGTTTGCTTTTGTAAATTGTTGCATTTTTTGTTTTTGCACTTTTCTATCCTGTGGGATAAGTTTTCGGGTAGTCGAAAATATCTCGAAAACTAGAGCTGTTATAAAAAAAGCGAAATGATTTATGAAATCGGCATACAAAATTACATCTAATGTGATAAAAATTTCCTTGGAAAATTTTTAAAAGTGGAAATTTGTTCCGCAGTGTAATTGATGTCAAATGCGATTTCTTCAACAAATTCGCCTTATAAAAATTAGTGGTGAAAAGAGGAAACATTTATCTATACACAAGTGTGCAAAGTTTCAGCAATTTGTCTGTCACGGTTTCTGAGAAATTAGGTTTCCAATTTCATCCTGTATAAAATTTCGATTATTTATAACATGGCCAAATTACGTTATGTAATTGCTATTTTCACAAAAATCCACTAAATTCAAAAGTCGCTGATTTAGCAGAAATTTGGGACATACTAAACGTGGTTTGACTCAGTAATGATTTAATTCTCATATTGCTCTTTTACCACATACCTTACCGTTCCACCTGGCGTATGCGATACGGTATTTTGGGTACTAAAATATACTGGGCCACCATTGCTAGATGACGCCGATGATGACGAAGAAGATGATGATGATGATGAGCTGGAGACCTGGCGACGCAAGCGACGCAAATATTGAACAGTCTATGAAAACGAAATAGAAAAATATAAACATATGCATATATATTAAGTCAAAATTTATTATACGAAGAATAACATGACTTAATACGTAATGATAGTGAAGCAATCATCGCTAAAAATGTGGTGATACATTTTTTTATATGTATAAGACGGTATGGCAAATGCATGGTTATATGGAACATTTTAATTATTTTTATTCTAAAATTTCAATGTGGGTTTGTGCCGGTTTGGCGAAAAGTCAAGATAAAGTTGCATTTAGTCATAACTCCGTGTCTGTGTGGAGGTGTCTGTATAACGGACGGCGCTGGTTGGTATCAGCGGCGCTCCTAGAACAACACCTATATACCTTGGCATTGAATGTCATGCTGAACATCCAGTAGATATTGCGGGAAAGGCGACCGCGGCTCGGCCATTGGTCAGGCTTCGTGATATAGGCTGTGGGCTTTCCGAATTCGGGTACTCTTCTACTCTTACCTGGTAAGAAAGTTCGACTTTATCCATGACATGAAAGCATATTGTGTGCCGTTAACGGCTTCCTGTGCAATCTTCACCACATTCCTTTCCCGAGAGAGGTATGGGGAAGGTGACCAAACTGGGGCAGGGGACCAGTTTACTTGTTCACGGGTTGGTTGAAGTAGGATTGAAAGGTTGGTGTGGGGATATTTTGTCAAGAGCTAAATGTAGGCAACAAGTTTAAGTTGGCTGATCACTGCAGCGGCTTCCAAGCGGAATTTGCCGCTTTAAGGATGGGGTGGATGAAATGCTTTTCAGTGCTACTACGGTTAGGGAATGTCACATCTACTCTGATAGCCAGTCGGCCATCAAGGCTTTGAGCTCAACTTTAGTGCGATCGAGCGTGCCTGACCTCGCTTGCGGTTGCATCGAACTATTTTATGATAAAGATTATAGTGCTATCCCGGACAAATGTGAAGCGTGTCTCTTAGCTCGCATCTGTACAATTTAACCAGATGAAGATGGCTGTCGGGATTTCGGGATTCCACCGGCCACCTGTGGTCTACGGTGCAGTGAAATAACTCCCAAATGAAATAACTCCCATGAAATAAGTCCCAATAAAAATGAAATAACTCCCAACTTTAATAAATGAAATAACTCCCAAACAAGGAAATGAAATAACTCCCAAACAAGCAGTGAATTAGATAAAATGGCTGTATGCTTGTGTTCGCGGAAACTAAACAAATAAATCATTAAATTTTACAATAATACGCAAAATTAAACAAATAAAAATAGTTGATTGTGGTTTTATAAACATTATAAAGTGTACTTATGTATAAAATTCTTGTGAGTGTTCGTATGTAGATAAAAAGTGATAGTTATACCATGGTAACTTTAACTACTAATTACTAGTAAATAGTTAATAACAATTAAAAGTTGCTTACTGATTCTCATTGGGGAACTCCATGAGAACCTATGTGCAAAATTTCAAAGTTCAAACCCCTTTGGTTTACGAATAAAACCAATTGGTCCCTTAATGTATAGCCGACCCGTAGAAAATGTTAGAAGAACGTCAAAGTTTGATAAAATCGTATTTTTAAGAAAATGAAATAACTCCCAACAAAAATGAAATAACTCCCAATTTCAAAAAATTATGAAATAACTCCCAAAGAAATTTTATTGAGGATTATTTCATTTGGGAGTTATTTCATTATGAAATAATTACCAGCAAAAATTATGAAATAAGTCCCAATTTATATGGAAAATATTTGGGAGTTATTCCTTTTTTTTGTTGGTAGTTATTTCACTGCACCGTGGTCTACCCCTGCATAGATGCACCTTGAGTCAGCTCAGCAAGAGTTGGGCAGACACAACCTCTTTCAGGGTAACAAGATCTTTCTGGCCGAACGTGGATAGCAGGAGGCCTGCCGAAATATTTGGGTTTACTAAGGCTCATCTTTCAATGGTCATTGGGCTTGTGATAGGGCACTGCCGAATGGGAAGCCGTGCGGTACGCCTCAATATACGTCATCCTGATGCAGCTGTATGGAGAATAATGAGGTGGAATTATCGAGTCACTTTATGCTTGATTGCCTAGCATTTGCTAGAACTAGGCGAAAGTATCTCGTCCGCGACTCACTTGGATCTCCGGAGGATTTATCCAAGATTGAGCTATAACTACGACACTTTTATTTTATGTGATATCAAAACGGACCTTAATTCTGTCCAAGTGAGCTTCCCGTACCAGCTACCACCGAACCTACCCATCTCTGTGGAACTGGCAAATGTAATTTCGGTATTTGTGTGGATGAGTGCCCACCCACGAGTAAGTGTGTGTATCAACTGACCTCCATGCAGCTTCGTGTGGTTATTGTGTATCGGACCACGAAATCAGGAAAGGTAATTTTTTATATTCCTCTTAACTCCGAGTAATGTTGAAATTAATGATAAGGCTACCTAGGGTAAAAGTATTAGTATCCGGACAGCGTTAGTGTCCGGACACTTTGTCCTGTTTTTGGTAATATTAAGAAAATCACTCACAAAAAGTCTCAAATAAGAACGCAAGTGCAACCCTATATGTTTTCTGTATACACATAAACATTTTCAGTTAAATCAAATTCATATTTTACGAGCTACGCGTCAATTCAGTGTGTGAAGTCTATGAGTGAGGTTTATTCGACGTTTTGTGTAAAAAAAAAAAATAGTGGGAGCACTTTACAAAGGTAATTAAATTAATAAGTATTGATTCATTTATTGTAATAAACGTTATAATATATGTTTGAAATATAATAAACTGCAATTATAAAAACAAAAAAATCACATTAGTAAAACTATTCATCGTAATTATTGGTGTCCGGATACTGAAACCAAAATTGGAGATGATTTTCAATTTCCGGGCACGGAAAATATAGGAGAAATGTCAAATTATATTTTTATTGCTTCTAAATGACAGTTTACGGCGAAATTTGAAACCTTTGCAAATACCACACATTCTGTGGGCGGTCTAATGTACATATACATCTGAAGGCCAAAGAAGTGTGAAATATTAAAGTAAAGATTTTTGAAATCCGAAAAATGTCTGCGTATATTTTTACATGCTTGAAATATTTATAAGGTGTTTGAACAGGGCGACCTCAGGGGTGTGATGGTAGCATGCTCGCCTATCACATCGAAGGTCCGACCTAATCGTTGGCTCTTTGGACTGTGCTTCTCTTCTTGCGAAAATATCGTTTAATGTGCCGCAAAAAAATCTGCGCGCATTCCTGCCTTTTTATTTGAGTGCTAGTAGGGCCAATTACTTGCATTTTAGCTCTCAACTAGATTAAATATTGATTTTTCTGCGTACAGAGATAAATTCAAGTCTTCCATTGATTTATTCTTTACATAGTGTTGTACCTTTTGTGTATGTTTAATGTTTATATCTATTTTTAATATGTTATTGTATCTAGTCTGTAAGATTTTTGATCATAGACGGAATAAACTAAACTATAAAAGCAGCATCAAAATACTTGAGAAAAATTCTTTTTCCAATCGGGATCACCTCACGGATATTGTTTTACAAACACTACTAGTGCATTTTAGCTGTGAAAAGCTTCCCAGCGAAGGCCCCGTCCCACCAATTTGTAGGTAAAAAGAGAAAGAAGCACGGCGCAGATAGGACGAGAAGAGAAAGAAGCCATTTTACCCATTTCAGTATGTATTGTTCATATAAATATTTCTACTAATAATACTTGCGATTGTTTAGGTACTAACGTGTGGGCTCACAAGATGTTGCTGTGTCTTATGTCCATCTGCATCGAGAGTGTAGAAAGCTTTCGGAATGAAGTAACCAAAATCTACGAATAAAATAGAAGAACAATTTTATTTATATTTTAAATACTTATTCTTATTAAAAAAAAAAGAGTTTATGTACAAGGTAAAATAACTTAGGTCAATATAATAATCCGCGCAGCTATGGCATGTTGTCTGAAAATGTTTCTACTTACTATTCCAACAACAAAATACAATTTTTCAGTTATAGAAAAATTAAAAAAAAAAAAAACAAAAAACAATCATTAAAATTTAAAAAAAGTTATTGTTCTGGCCTTGAGCTCGAATCGAAACTTTAATCCTTTATCGATAGGCCGATAAAACAAAAACTATTGTTTATTGCTATATCCCAACAACAATTGACATATATTGGAAATATGCAGGGTTGCTTATATTGGGCGCTTTCAGAGAACACTTTTTTCTTGATACGTTGCAAGCATGTTTCCTTCAGATGCTTGGCAGAAAATTTGTTCTCTGAACGGCGAGATGAGCCAACTGCGAAATGAAATAACTATCCTTAAATTTTATGGAAAATGGCTTCTTAAATTAATTTTTACACCATAATATTAAGAGGAAAGATTTTGTTTATAAGCAACACTTTAAAATTTCAAAGGACTACAGACAGCCGAATAAACACGTTGAGTAAATGTAGCGAAACAAATTTGTGCTCAGTAATTTGACGTGAAATTCCAACGGTTGAGTGGATCGTAACTATTCAACGGTGCGTTCTGAAAGTTGTCACTCAACTACTGATTAACATTGTTATCTGAAAGCGCCCATTATGTGTAGTATAATAATATTGCATAGTTATGCTAGATTTACATTTAGTTAAGTGCTTAAGCTATGTTTACACCATATCATAAGGTGCAAACCCGCCGCAGACTTTCTTGAAGTGCTTATACCTACATTACGCTTTTGGTATTAAAGCAACCGTCCTTAAAAAGAGCAGTATTTCTTTATTAAATATCTTAAAATACACTATATCTGCAATAAATCTTCTTTTCCCCAAGTATATTTGGTGCAGGTAAAATAAGGAAATCGTGACAAACAGCTCATTTTCAATTCGCATTCAACAATGGTAAACATATCGGAGCACAGTCATAGTCAAAATAAAATAGGTTTTTAATTTAGTTGCAGCTTTTTGACATAATTTTCTATAAGTTAACCGTCCAAAAAGCTGCAACTAAATATAAAACCTATTTTATTTCAACTATGACTATGCGCCATATTATCAAATCGAGAGATCAAAAATAACTGTGCAGCTAATCCTGAAGGCAAGATACACGCACTTGGTATAGTACTTAGTAGAGCAGCAAAACTATTGATAGTGGCGTCGTCCGATATGTGTGATAGTTTAAAAAATATTTTCGTATTGGAAAAGCTATCTACCTTCAACTTCCAAAAGGAAGTGTATGTATCTGGGTAAATTATATGGCTCAACGATTTTTTAAATACATATCTCCTAATACATACATAAGTTAAGGTGCTGTCAAAATTTGGTAAGGATCAGGCAATCCCATCAAAAATTATAAGCAAACATATTTTTCGAACAAATGCAGCAAATATGTGTCCAATGTAAACTTTTAAGGTTTTGCATATAAAACTCATTATCGAACCTATCGAATATCGCCCCGAAACAACTGTTTCTTTTTCTTCCAAAAATAGAACTACCGACAGTACCATCGATAGTTTGCAGCTCCACTACCTATGCCGGTTCTCACAATAAAAAGTTTAACAACATTTGCACTCAATAATTAAGTTTTTATAATTTTTAATTTACCTGGTTATAAAACTAAATGTGTATGAAATGAATCATTCGTCATTAAGTTCACTTGACTTTGCCGTTTACAAAAAGTTCTTTAGAAACTATTTGTTTTTTATACTCAGATGAGCAGAGCTCACAGAGTATATTAACTTTGATTGGATAACGGTTGGTTGTACAGATATAAAGGAATCGAGATAGATATAGACTTCCATATATCAAAATCATCAGTATCGAAAAAAAATTCGATTGAGCCATGTCCGTCCGTCCGTCCGTCTATCCTTTAACACGATAACTTGAGTAAATTTTGACGTATCTTGATGAAATTTGGTATGTAGGTTCCTGGGCGCTCATCTCAAATCGCTATTTAAAATGAACGATATCGGACAATAACCACGCCCACTTTTTCGATATCGAAAATTTCGAAAAATCGAAAAAGTGCGATAATTCATTACCAAATATGGATTAAGCGATGAAACTTGGTAGGTGAGTTGAACTTATGACGCAGAATAGAAAACTAGTAAAATTTGGGACAATGGGCGTGGCACCGCCCACTTTTAAAAGAAGGTAATTTAGAAGTTTTGCAAGCTGTAATTTGGCAGTCGTTGAAGATATCATAATGAAATTTGGAAGGAACGTTACTCTTATTACTATATGATTGCTTAATAAAATTTAGCGAAATCGGAGAACGACCACGCCCACTTTTAAAAACAAAATTTTTTTTAATTCAAATTTTAAAAGAAAAGTAATATCTTTACAGTATATAAGTAAATTATGTCAACATTCAACCCCAGTAATGATATGTTGCAACAAAATACAAAAATAAAATAAAATTTCAAAATGGGCGTGGCTCCGCCCTTTTTCATTTAATTTGTCTAGGATACTTTTAATGCCAAAAGTCGAACAAAAATTTACCAATCCTTGTGAAATTTGGTAGAGGCTTAGATTCTAGGACGATAACTCTTTTCTGTGAAAAAGGGCGAAATCAGTTGAAGCCGCGCCCAGTTTTTATACACAGTCGACCGTCTGTCCTTCCGCTCGCCGTTAACACGATAACTTGAGCAAAAATCGATATATCTTTACTAAACTCAGTTCACGTACTTATCTGAACTCACTTTGTATTGGTATAAAAAATGGCCGAAATCGGACTATGACCACGCCCACTTTTTCGATATCGAAAATTACGAAAAACGGAAAAAATCCCATAATTCTATACCAAATACAAAAAAAAGAATGAAACATGGTATTTGGCTTAGTTTATTGACGCAAAATATAACTTTAGAAAAAAACTTGGTAAAATGAGTGTGACACCTACCATATTAAGTAGAAGAAAAGGAAAAAGTTTTGCAGGGCGAAATCAAAAGCCCTTGGAATCTTGGAAGGAATACTGTTTCTTGGTATTACATATATAAATAAATTAGCGGTACCTGACAGATGATGTTCTGGATCACCCTGGTCCACATTTTGGTCGATATCTCGAAAACGCCTTCACATATACAACTAAGGGCTACTCCCTTTTAAACCCTCATTAATTCCTTTAATTTGATACCCATATCGTACAAACACATTCCAGAGTCACCCCTGGTCCACGTTTATGGCGATATCTCGAAAAGGCGTCCACATATAGAACTAAGGCCCACTCCTTTTTAAAATACTCATTAACACCTTTCATTTGATACCCACATCGTACAAAAAAATTCTAGAGTCACCCCTGGCCAACCTTTATGGCGATATCTCGAAAAGGCATCCACCTATAGAACTTAGGCCCACTCCCTTTTAAAATACTCATTAACACCATTCATTTGATACCCATATCGTACAAACAAATTCTAGAGTCACCCCTGGTCCACCTTTATGGCGATATCTTGAAAAGGCGTGCACCTATAGAACTAAGGCCCACGCCCTTTCAAAATACTCATTAACACCTTTCATTTGATACCCATATTGTACAAACGCATTCTAGAGTCACCCCTGGTCCACTTTTATAACGATATTCCGAAAAGGCGTCCACCTATAGAACTAAGGCCCACTCCCTTTTAAAATACTCATTAACACCTTTCATTTGATACCCATATCGTACAAACAAATTCTAGAGTCACCCCTGGTCCACCTTTATGGCGATATCTTGAAAAGGCGTGCACCTATAGAACTAAGGCCCACGCCCTTTCAAAATACTCATTAACACCTTTCATTTGTCACCCATATAGTACAAACAAATTCTAGAGTCACCCCTGGTCCACCTTTATGGCGATATCTCGAAAAGGCGTGCACATATAGAACTAAGGCCCACGCCCTCTTAATATACTCATTAACACCTTTCATTTGATACTCATATCGTGCAAACAAATTCTAGAGTCAGGCCTGGTCCACCTTTATGGCGATATCCCTAAATGGCGTCCATCTATAGAACTATGGCCCACTTCCTCTTAAAATACTCTTTAATATCTTCCATTTGATACACATGTCATAAAAAAACACATTCCAGGGTTACCCTAGGTTCTTTTTACAACATGATGATTTTCCCTTATTTTGTCTCCACACCTCTCAACTGAGTATGTAATGTTCGGTTACACCCGAACTTAGCCTTTACTTGTTTAAAATGGAATTTGCGTAATGATTTGTAAGCAAACGCTGGAAAACCCAGTGATTTCTAATCATAACTAAGCGTGTATGTGTGTATGCGCATATATATACTTGTGAATCAGTAGTTTGCTTACTCGATCTACTGCTGATTATCCGGTCCATATAATCTACTAAAAGTTTCGATCTAGCGCATAACTATCGCATGAAGGGATGGTAGGTATGTAGGTATAATGGTTTGGACCCAGGTCGACCAAGGAGCTAAAGGAAGGCTGTTTTGATGCCATAAAACTCATCTGAGCCTAAACTGATTATGTAATTAAGAATAATTGGAGTCCCTTTTTTCGATAATCTAGATCCGGCCATTTACACAGAAAGTCTCTTTGGTAGTTACGTCTTTACAACTTCTTCAGTGGTCATTATGCGGAATATGCCGGTGCAGACCTCTATAAGCTTATGAGTGTCGGCCTTAAATCTACTGAGTAGACTCCCTGTCTTTCTTCATTGTAATGTAGCCATGTAGCTCTTGAAATTGCACAGCTCGATCTGCTCTTCCACTTTTGCTGAAGTATGTATATACATGTGACTACCCCTTGACTACCCCTAGGCGTCTGGTTATTTCCTCAATTCTACTGCTGGGCTACCAGAAAAGACAAGTACGTTGCCAGTTATATTCTGGACCAAATTGCAGGGATTTCTGCTTAGAACAGACTACAGTATGACGACAGCTTGAACGATGTAGAAATGACAATGCGAATAGACTACAGTTCCAACACCTGACTCCATTTCGAAATTTAAATTTCCCGCCTGAAGGAAACTCAAGATACTGCTATATCCGTTTAGAGTATCATTCCAACATTCAGATTAACCAAGTCTCAGTGAGGTTTGCGCCGACGTACATGATAGGTGTTCTAAAGCCACCATCATAGTTCCTACCAAGAGCTTCCCACAATAAAATTATTGTTTTTTTTTTTAATTTTTGCACAATTATTTTTTAATTTGGAATAGAAGAAAAAAGGACTGCTTAGTCCTCATGCCCGCTGCAAAGATAAGTGGTTAACGCAGCGGGCCTAAATCGTACTGACGATGAGGACTTAACAATCCTCGAAATGGATCTATCTACTTGGCACGTGCCTGAAATTTATTTCTTCTACTCCGAATTAAAAAAAAAATATTACAATTATAAAAAATTAAAAAACAGAACAAGAATTATCACAAAAATTATTATTAAAGGTCATGAGCTCGAATTCGAACCAAAAAACCTTAATCCAATAAAAACAAGAACAATCCATTTTCTAAGAAATTTGATTGGTCGAATGTTCGACTGCAAGCGATTCTAGTACATTATAAAAGTTCTGAACTCTCTGATTGGATAAAGAGGTAAAGAGAGTAAGGGCAAGAAAAATTACTTGCCCACTTTCACCTTGGCAATCATGTAACAAAGGACTGCGAAAGACTTCGTCTATCTACCAGCATTAACAGTAGAAACAATGTCAGCTTAGCAACCAAACGGAGAAAGGAAGAAGAAAGATGTACCGTATGAGCTTTACGCAGACATTAATAAAATGCAACAAAAAAACCAAATGGGTTTGAAGTTTAAACTCAAATTTTTAATCGTGTGATATATGTATGAGGTAAAATATATTGGCCCTTTTGATATTTGAGCAACGAAATAGCTAAATAGTAACGGTGCAAGAAGTCATTGCTTGCAGAAATTGGCCTTTACAACGTTTCTCTATTACCCTTTAATTTAAGTAGCATCAATCGACTAGTAAGCATGCTTACTTGGATAATCAAATAAGTATATGAGCCTAAGTAGAGATAGAAAGGCCATTGAGAATGGTAAATATTTAAAACGAGTGAACACGATATCAAACTCAGCGCCGCTGTCTTATAGCGTTTTCTTTTCTGGCTATAGTGTTTCGCTTTTTGTACACCGCGCATGGGTTGTTGTTCTATTCTAAAGAACAGGCAACGCCTTTACGGGTATTTCGTTTTTTTGTGAAAATTGTTGCCTGCTCGCAACGCAAAAGCGTTACACTTTTACCCTGTATAAATTGGCGGTGTGGCAGTGCAACTCTGTGAAACTCTCAATTCGCTCTTCAGTTCCACATATACTCTGTTAATATGAGTGCACAGATCACCTACCAGATTGCGCATTCACGAGTTCAAAATTGCTTCGTTCTGCACACAAACATTTTAGTAATAGATTTAAAAATAAATTAATATCTATTTGTTTACGCGTTTCCGTATTTATAATTATTGGCATTCAAAACTTTTTAAAGAAAAACTCAAAGCAATAATGGAACAAAAAAATAAAGCTTAATCGTTCTCGCGCTGCAGGATTAATTATCTTAGAATAAATCAAATAATCGATTAGCGCTAGGCGTATTTGTTGTATTTAAAAAAAGATGAGTGTTGAATATGTTGACGATGTTGATGATGTAATAAAATAAGTTGTTCGAAGCTTGTGTAAGCAAAATTTAATAACAATAACCTCTGGCTTCTAACGAGAAACACTTGAAACTGCTTGCTTAGCATTTCTTCCCTTATTATTGTAAAAGTAAACTCTTCGTGGCGGTAACTAAAATAAATATTCACACTTCACATATTTATTTAAATGTACATATATACTTTTCTGTATATTCTCGAAAAGATGCTGAAGACGTTACTCACCGGCTTCAGCTGCTGTGATGCTCAAAACAGCCACCACAACAATAGTTGCACATTCAACAAAAAATTTCATAATTTCTGGGTTTTTTGATTTTTTTTCTTTATGTTTTTAATGTTCTAATCTAGAAAAATATAAAATCGTTTAAACTTTTCGTTGGCAGTAATATTTTTGTAAATCCATAGGTAAATGCCAACTAATTTGGTATATAGTAAACAAAAGACTTAAGGCACGAACTTGCTCATAAGCCGCGTACACACAAACACGACAATGCGCACGTTGAACAACAACTAAACTAAACCAGCAAACAGAGATGACGAGTTTTTATAAGCCACTTGTGGTGATGCGACTAAATTACCCACCGATTTGTCTGAGTCAGATGAGCCGCCATAACGCTGAAACACGAAAGATTATTGACTGTCACGAGTAATAACATACTTTTGGCAAATGCGGAGATTTTCAAATACAAATAAAATTAACACATCAACAGAAGTTTGCATACTCCCTTGATTCTTCCTATGGTTATATGGAAGAACTTACATAACTGGTTATACATATATACCCTGCAGAAAAAAAGTTATCAATTGCTAAGAAAAGCTAACTAATAGTTGACTCTTTAAGGGGATTCCGAAAAGAACCTCCCTACAAAAATTCCGTCAAGTTGGAAAATCATGCAATACTTAATACAAATTTGTAAATAAAAAAGTTAATATAAGACACAACTTTTTTCTTTTCTCGCAGAATTTTATATAATAACAGTTCACAATAACCTAACTTATTTTTCGACTAAAACTTGAATAGTAGTTAATTGACAAGTAATGCGGAAACAACCACCCCTGACTGCTTTCTGCCATCTTCATACAAAAGCTTTTTTCGAAGAAAATAAAAATTTATTGAAATCTAACTTCTCGTAAGCTTTTGTATAACTATTTAGCTTATTTTCTTGCTGGGTAATTACTATTATAAAGCAGTAATTTGAAACATTGAAAGTGATTCATCTGCCTAAATTTTTAATTTTTCACAATTTTAATAGAAAAATTTTACCTTCATGATTTCTTCGGGTCCAGTTTTAGGAAACAATTGGTTTTCCAGGGAAAGTTTTTAGTTAATATTTTTTATATTTGATGATTGTTATTTATTAAAAATTGAAAGGTATTAGTAGGTATTGGGCTCAGATATTAACGCCTTTGCTGGACTTCAGATCAAATTTGGCCCATTTTAAGTGAATTACAATTTTCTTTCTGGGCAGAATCCCTTTCTCAAATCTTTTATAGACGAACTTCTACGTTCTTTAGAATATCTGGTATTAATTTGTTTTCATTAATTTTAGAAACTATAAATGATTTCTTTCGAGCTCATAAACTTTTTTACCAATTTGTTCTCAGTTCAAATTGACCCATTATCATCATCATGTTAAACAAAGGAATAGTGATCTTGACAGTTTTTTCTTTCTATAAGACTTTTGAGTCGACTGAAAAAAATATTTAGCCGTTTGATTTCAAAAATGTTTGTATTGTACATAAAATTATTTCGTTTTAAAAATTATGCTCAAATATGTATATGTACATATGTATAGCGCTGAATTGCGGAAATCATATACATATGTACATATATAATTGAGTCTAACGGCCTTTGGTGCACATAAGTGAAAATTTTATTCGTAAAAAAAATGATGAGGTCGATAACATTGACACCTTATGCCGTTTTCGGTGTTTGCCAGGATATAGTACCCATTCGGTGCTTTAAGGCTCCTAGTACGGACGCCGGTGCGAAAAGAGCTGTGAACTGGCGTTAAGCAACTCTTCTGGTCTAAATATTTGATTGAATTCTCAGCGCATACAAGTGCTTTTAGGAAGATGTGTTCGTTCCCCAGTGCTGTACCTGAACTTTGCCAGTCGCAAATGTTTTAAGAGCCAAAAGTATTTCTAGATGCCCCCCATCTATACGTATACAAAGCCCATTGTATAGAGATGTGCAGACGCGGATTGAGTAATTAAAGTACTTAAGTTATGTTGTGCTATCCTGTATACACATATGTAGCTTGCGGACTCCGAAACAACTCCGCCGATTTTGTTAAAATTTTAATTCGATACCGTAGACGAAGTCCTACATAAGTACATCATCTTGGCCTCATTGAGTACATGACCCACTTTTTGCTGCATTATCTAAAATAATTCGTAAGTTTTATTCATTCAGGGGATATTCAAGTGAATTCCTTTATTGAGCAGAAATATTTCTCGAAGAGCCTTCTCAGAATAGTGCAATACTAATGTGATATCCCTGACCTCCTTTTGTCTAAGAAATAATTTACTTCTCAATTACCTCTACTTGTTTGCAAAGGGGTTTCCTTGGGATTTCTAAGGGAAAATTATTTTAGTTAACAATGTTGTTTTCCAAGGAGACGAAGTCTATGTTCCTTTCATAAAACAAGTTACTGACTAAACAAATATGCTACAATTGATTGTTCTCTGAAAATCTGTGGCTATTTAGCATACATAATATGGTTTTTTAATTAAATAAGTGTATATATGAACCCGCTTGGTTTTTCTTTGCTCTTTCGTAAGTTTGTGTGTTCCTTTTGCAAAACATTATTATATTATTAAATATTAGAGGGTATTTCTGCCATGACAAGTTTCTCAGTAAAAATTCTTCTGCCTGCAAATGTCGTCCGGAGTCAGCGTAAAACATGTAGGACTAGTACTTTCAATTTGTGGAAAAATTAATAGGAGCACAACGCAACTTTGACGAGAAGCTCGGCCTTAATTCTCTTCGGAGGTATATCGCCTTATATTTTATATAGAAAATTGATGCAGTGGTTATCTAAAGCATAGTTTATACATGGAAATTTACTCCAGTTTACTTATATTCACATATATATAGATATATGCCAGGGGAAGGATTGGTCTAATTTTAGAAATAAATATTCTACAGTTTTTCAGCTAATTAATATTGTAAGGAATTTACTTGCAATTCCCCTTATTTGCAATCTTCTGCTGAGTTCGAATCACTTAACTGTTGAATAAATAACTCCAATATTGAATAATGGAAAAATGGCCTTTATTAAATTACTTCACAATAACACTTATACTTTGCTACTCGCTGGCTTAATAACCAAACTGATTGATAACTCAAATGAAACTCTACTATTGGCCGCCAGATCGCGTGCTTTATCAAACTGATTGATAGCTCAACTCAAACTGAATTACTTTTTACTCGCTTGTGCCGCTTTTATAGTTTACGCTGCATACATCTAGGCTCTTCTATTTCCAGAACTTACCAACTATTTCGAGTGTTTATAGTTCTCATATAGTTTCTACTTGTTTACAATTTTCTACTTTTCAGCGTCTCTCAGATGTATGTGAGTTTGTAGTTTACAGTCTCTCGCACACACATAGGCGTATAAGTAAATGCATCTGTGTGTTACATCTCTCGGCTGCCTTATATATGTGCATACATGATTTGATTATTGACGCAAATACTGCTTAGCATGGCCTTAGTGATGGTATAGCTTAGTGATGCTAATATCCGTGACACTGCCCTCCACCTAAGTCTGATCGTCCCGATCAGACAAATCTCCCGATCTAACTGCCGCTAGCATCTCCAAATGTACCACTCTTCTAATCCGTGGTTTCCCAGTGGTTTGTATGCGGTAGATGGTATCACTGATCTTCTTCACAACTTTGTACGGGCCTTCCCAACTGCACCGAAATTTGGCTGGAACACCTTTCCGCCGGTGAGGGTTGTTTAACAGTACCAAATCTCCCGCCAAGAAACCTTCCGAATTAAAGTTCTTGTCATGCGAGTGTTTCATCTTACTACCCGTTACCCTGGGCCGTTCCTTCACACTCTGTTGTTTGGTCAATGAACCACTTCGTAGAGCTTGCGCTGGACGGATTTGCTTTGCATAATCGGTATCGTTCCCACATTTCACAAGAGTAGTGCGCTCCGACTTGAAACTACCCTCGCATTCTTTCTCGGAAATTCGTTGCTTCGTTTTCCTGCGTCTTTTAGGTTTTGTCAATGCCAGTGTTTCTCTCGCAGGTACTTTTGATTTTGATTTATTTGGCCCATTCGATCTATCAACCTTTGCCTTTGACTTTCGTGGTCTTTGTCGAGTCTTTTCCACCAGTACCCGATTACTGCTGAACCCTTTTTCCAAACTAAAGTTAAGTGGTATGTCCTGATTCTTATAGCGCATAATTTTTCTCCGCATATCGATCCTGACGTCATGGTCAACCAAGAGGTCCACTCCCAATATGACTTCATCAACGATCTCCGCCACAACGAATTTGTGTAGAACCATGACTTTTCCAATTAATACCTCATATACCTCTTCGCCTTGGACTTGATTATACTCGCCTGTGACCGTACGTAACATTGCTCCAGGTAATGACTTTACTCTCCTGTAGACCAAATCAGATCGGATCAAGGAATGAGATGCCCACGTATCTACAGTCAGTACACCCTATTTATCATCCACATTCCCTCTGATGGTAAGACTGCTTGATTTCCTTCCAATCTGCGACACAGATATCACAGGACATTCAATAGCCGGGGCAACTTTTCGTTCTTTACATCCGACACGCTCTTGCTCATTTCCGCCAGCTTTGCGTTTACGGCCACCCACATTGTTGGAACTATTAGGACCAAGATCGCAATGACGTGCAATGTGACCTGGGTTGCCGCACTTGAAACATTTAATAACTCCGGCATTTTTCTGTTGTGATCCCTTCAGTGCTTCCAAAATTGTGTCTACCCAATCTGGTCTTTCCACTTCCACACGATGAGTTTTGTATGCTGGTTTACTCAATAGTGAGGCCGTTTCCTGAGTCAATGCATGTGATACCGTTTCAGCAAATGTCAGCTTTGGGTTTGCGTATGTAGCTCGCTTCGTTTCCACGTCCCGTATGCCATTTATGAAACTCTGGATTTTTACCCTTTCAGTGTACTCCACGGGTGCGTCCGCATTTGCAAGATGAGCCAATCCTTCAATATCTGAAGCAAATTCCTGCAATGTCTCATTTGCTTTTTGGTAGCGGTTTTGCAACTCAATTTGGAATATCTGTTTCCTATGCTCGCTACGTTACGTCTCTCTAAAGCGCTCATCAATGTTTCGTAGTGGTTCCGCTCGTACTCTGGGATGGTTTGTAAGATTTCCGCGGCAGGCCCTTTCAGTGCCACGAACAGAGCTGCAACTTTATCTTCAGCATTCCATTGGTTCACTGCTGCGGTCTTCTCAGACTGTAGCTTAAAGACCTGGAAAGGAACAGAACCGTCAAAGGATGGTGTTTTTACCTTTGGATTACTCGCTGAAACTGCTGGACGATTTTATTGTAACTGCTCCATACGACCCTTCAAATCATCGACTTCTGCCTGAAATTGAGCGATTTTTGCATCCTGCGCTTCCAGCTTTGATGTTACCCTTGCTTCCTGTGCTTCTAACTGTGAAGACATTTGTGCCACCTGCAATGATAAGCGCTCCTCTTGTTCTTCCATCTTTGATGTTATGCGTGTCTCCTGCGATTCCAGTTGGGATGCCTTATATGTCTTCTGTTCTTCCAATTGCGTTTCCGTCTTGGATGTAATCTGTGTCGACATTTCTGACATTCGCGTTTCTTGTGCTTCAATCTTCGATGTTATTCGTGTCTCTTGGGATTCCATCTGTGATGACATATACGTTTTCTGTTCTTCTAGTTGAGATGACAGTTGAGATGTTATATCTGTCTTTTGCGATTCCAGTTGAGAAGCCACTGTCGATGTTCGAGCAGATATTGCAGCCAAAATCATGTTCAAGTCTGTGCTGGTAACCGTCTGCGATGTTTCGTTTTTCTCTTCAATTTTTGTTGTCTCCTCGCCATCAAGGTGAAAGACATACTCTTCCACATCAATTCCTTCTGCTTCCATTGTCTCTCGTAGCCGTGCCTGAAGTTCGAGTTTAACGCCTCTTGTATTCAATCCACGGCTCTCCAACTCCTTCTTCAGATGCTGGATCTTTAATTCATTGAACTTTGCCATATCCTTGTTGTCTTCTGGAATTTATTCAACAATTCCTCTTCTGACACCAATTGTAACGAATTTACTTGCAATTCCCCTTCTGCTGAGTTCGAATCACTAAACTGTTGAATAAATAACTCCAATATTGAATAATAGAAAAATGGCCTTTATTAAAGTACTTCACAATAACACTTATACTTTGCTACTCGCTGGCTTAATAACCAAACTGATTGATAACTCAAATGAAACTCTACTATTGGCCGCCAGATCGCGTGCTTAATCAAACTGATTGATAGCTCAACTCAAACTGAATTACTTTTTACTCGCTTGTGCCGCTTTTATAGTTTACGCTGCATACATCTAGGCTCTTCTATTTCCAGAACTTACCAACTATTTCGAGTGTTTATAGTTCTCATATAGTTTCTACTTGTTTACAATTTTCTACTTTTCAGCGTCTCTCAGATGTATGTGAGTTTGTAGTTTACAGTCTCTCGCACACACATAGGCGTTTAGGTAAATGCATCTGTGTGTGACATCTCTCGGCTGCCTTGTATATGTGCATACATGATTTGATTATTGACGCAAATACTGCTTAGCATGGCCTTAGTGATGGTATAGCTTAGTGATGCTAATATCCGTGGCAATATGAAGGAATAAAAAATATGGTTCCTAAGGAATTTTTGGGAATTATTTGATTTAAAAAATTTTTTCCTTAAGCTAATACGAATTTTAAATTCTTCCTCCTTAGTACCTTGAGGTGGAATTAAAGATTAATAAAGATGGAAATTCGAAAGAAGTACTTTGTCACTGTAGTTCTAAGGCCCCTCACCCGTGAATCCGGTTTGACGTTTACACACATTTTTTACATTGTCAGAATGCATGTTTATTTCGGTTAAAGTAAGTCGTTTATGTTCGTGGAAGAGCACAATGCCATGCCAAAAAATGTTTTGGTAAAAATATTCGATAGGTATTACTATTTTGCAACTAAATAAAACAAAAAACGCTCACAGTTTTAAATACGTGACTAACTAATACACTCCTACGTCCACACGGAAGTATATATGGAACTGTTCAGCGAATAAACCAGCAGCAACAAACCTTCTAGCTCAAACACTGAACGTCGGATTTATAATCTTGATATAATTCGGACCATTTTGACCAGTTTGAGTAAATTTTCGGTGAAAATCATTATAAATTAAACCATTATTATAGTTATTTTAAAATGCCCAAATTTGATTTTAAGGGGGTTGGCATCTATGTGCAATGTTATAAAAATTAACCCTCTCGCGTGCTCTCAGAGAGTAAAAAGTTTCATATTAGGTCATCAGTGACGTCGACTAAAATATCATTCGAATTGCTAGTCGACCAGGTGCAGTCATAAGTTCCTGAAGGTGACTTCAGATTGAAGTCGAAATATAGACAATATAAACCTTTCGACAAATGTATGTATATATATTGTTTAAAACGCTTGTTTTGTCTTTTATTTAACATATTGTAACGAATTTACAGCAATTCCCCTTATTTGCAATCTTCTGCTAACGTTGGAATCACTAAACTGTTGAATAAATAACACCACTATTCAATAATGCAAAATGGCCTTTATTAAAGTACTTTCAAAAATAACACTGCTACTGCTCGACAGATGGAATGCTTAAATCAAACTGGTTGTCGTGCCTCTACTGTTGCTGCCTTTTATACTGTCTGATTTCCTCGTTGCATATTTCTAGGCTTTTCTATTTCCAGAACTTACTAGTTAGTTATCAGCTATAAAATTACTCAGCTGTAACTACAGATGCATGATTTTATAGCTTCTCTCAAACCCCATACGCTTGTATGCGGGAGCGACATTTGCACAATCATTGCATACTTTCGGGAGTATCTCAGATTTATGCACGTGGTTGTGCGTTGCTTCTCCACTGCGTGTACGTACATATGTGCAGACATAATGATTGAATTATTGAAGTGCATACAAGTCACTGCCTAGCATCGGCTTAGAGATGATAGCATCCCATAGTGCTGCTAATATTCCTTACAATATGTATATATTGGCCTAGAGCTCAGACATACTTTGAATATATTAACAAAAAGGCCGAAATACAAAAAAGTAATAATTATTTTTTGTTACCTGCTTAGAGAGAATATGCCCTCAAGCAAAATTTAAAGCCACTGCTGTTAAGGCATTAAGGCGAACTTGCAGAACGGCAAGTTATTTTTTTAATTTAAAAAATTTTGTCAAAAATGTATAAGTTTAACCATTCATGTCAGGTTAACTCTCATTTAAAAAGTTAACTTTCCGTTCTCTAAGTGGACCTATGTTCTTTTCACTTTATAAGGAAACTTGTGTGGATGAAGTCAATTTCAGAGCTAAAAAAGCATTTCTGCAGGGTCGTCGTTAACCGTTTACGAATTGTGTCATCAGTAATCCTATTGTTATAATTTTTGTTTTCATGGTTTATACAAATTCTGATTGGTTCGTAAACTCAAACACTCAGGCAATGATTGAACTTGTTTATAAATATCTTTCTTGCGTGATGCCAAAATCCCCGAAATTCAAATTTTATTGTTTGAGGTAGTAATGAGATGCAATTAGCATGTCATATTTTATATACTATACTATGTACATATGAGCATCTAACATCTGATAGTTTAACCACTCGATTCTCTTTCTCTACCTCTAGCGACAGCGAAGTCAATCTATGAAGAACAATTAGATCGTCAGATGTTTTTTATGCTTTCGTCAGTAAAATATTGATCGAAGCTGATGTGTGCTGGAGACATGATGGAAACAATAACATTGACATTAGTCCATCGATTTACAAACAGAAAGTACATTGAATTTGTATGCATCGAGCCGCGGAACGATTAACAACCGAGTGCATAGTGCTGATAGTTTTCCAACATCTCAATTATAATTATAATAGACTATTCGCAAGCAATTGCAAAAAAGAACAATAAAATATATGTGTATACCTATTTAAAAAAAAAAAAAAAAAAAAAAAAGAGTTAAACATATCACTGAGGGGTAATTGTGGGTGACCCCTCAATGCACCTTGCAGTAAATCGACTATGAGTACAATGGATGTAAGTTAAGTGAACCAAATAGAATGGCAGACTGTGACAACACATTCCCAGCCAGCTAAAAGAAGTAATCTCTCTTCACCTGAAGTGCTAAGAAAAAAAATTTTTCAACAACAAAACGAAAGTGTAACTGCGTCATCAAATTCAAACAGGTTTGCTGTGTTCGCTGACGGGAACAACAACCAAGACGAAAATGAAATTGAAATTGAAGAAACAACCTCTCAGAGAGAGGCAGTCATAAAACCACCGCCTATATTTGTGCCTAACGTTAGTGATATAAAAAAAATGATTGAAATGTTTAACTCTGTTATTCCTCATACGGATTACAACTACAAAGCAGCAAGGGGAGGGGAAGTAAGAATTATGATAAAAAATGTGGATTCTTATAGAACTCTAGTTAAACATATGAAAACTAATATATAATCTTTCACACGTATCAGCTCAAACAAGAAAGAGCTTATAGAGTTGTTATTAAAAATGTACACCACTCAACTGATGTCAGCGATATAAAAACTGCGCTAGAACTACTTGGACACAAAGTAAGGAATATTGTCAATATTCGTAGTCACCATACCAAGCTACCTTTACCAATTTGTTGATATTGTAACGATTTTCTCTGCAAATCCTCTTATTTGCAATCCTCTGCTAAGTTCGAATCACTAAACTGTTGAATAAATAACTCCAATATTGAATAATGGAAAAATGGCCTTTATTAAAGTACTTCACAATAACACTCAAACTGTGCAACGAATAGCTTGCTTAATAACCACACTGATTGATAGCTCAATGAAACTCTACTATTCAAAATAATACTGCTATTGCTCGCTAGATATCGTCTTAATTGCAACTGCTTGACAACTCAAATCAAACTGAATTACTTCTTACTCGCCTGCC